>NC_043995.1:33441566-33501566 GCF_902150065.1 Myripristis murdjan | reverse complement strand
CTGAAAGATGCATCACACTGGACAAAAGGAACAGAGCAGCTGCTCTGCACCGGGTCAGGTGGACGCTGGGAGGGTTCCTTCAGAAAAGGTCAGCAGGAGTTATTTACTGCCTCTGAAGTGTGTTGAGTTCTCAGGTGAGGAAGAGGAGCAGGCAGTATTTTCTGATGGACGCCTGGCAGTTTGGTCAAGTGGACTCATTTTGTCCATTTAGTTTCACGTGCTTTTGCTTTTGTGTCTGTCTGAGTCTGTTCTGATGGTTATTTCTGTTGTTGCTCAGGTGGCAATTAACTATGTTGTATTGTATTAAAATATGTGTAAAAATTAATAAAAATATTGGTACAAAAACATTAACATTAATATGGGCTCCCCTCCAGGTGGTGTCCCAGGTGTCGGACGCCGTGTCGCGGGGCGCCAAGGTGCTGCGCGGCGGGAAGCGCCTGCACGGCTCCTTCATGGAGCCCACGCTGCTGGCCGGCGTCACCACCGACATGCTGTGCACCCGGGAGGAGACCTTCGGCCCCCTGCTGCCCGTCATCAGGTCTGCACACACACACACACACACACACACACGCTGTGGGGAAAACACACATGTCCTTACAGTCATTTAAGAGATTCAGGTGTTGAGAAAGTGTGTGAAGTCCAACCGGCGTGTGTTTGATTGACAGGTTTGACTCGGAGGCGGAGGCTCTGGCCATCGCCAACGCCTCCCACGTGGGGCTGGCAGGTGAGTGGAGCCCAGCGGGCCAAAAGTCATTTTTAAAATATTCTTCATCTAAAATTTATGAGGCCTTCTCTACAAACATTTTTATCAGATTTTATTGATCCATCGGCCCAGGGCTCATATTTCTCAAGCTTCTCAGAATCACTCAGGAGATCAAAGCTGAGAATAAACTTGAGAGTAAAAAAATTCACCACAGGGTTTTGGGCCCGGCTGGATCACTGGGTGGAAGCTCTTCTTTAAGAACGTTCTTCCAGAAATGTCACAGTGACGAGTGGAGGAGTTTATATTCCTACTACTTTTTGTCAAGTGCATTCTTCATTTCTCTCATTGAGTTTTAATCTGTTGATGGTCGTATTCAGTTTATTTCTGTTTTTATTCTTTTCCCTTTAACTTCTTAATTTCTTATTTAAATACTTGATTTAGATTTTTCTTCTTCAACATGTTTTCCATTTTGGTCTTGGCTTCATCTTGTGCCTTTGCGTTGGAAAGCCCTCTGCCTCCTGTTGGTTTTCAGTGAGGAGCTGCTCTCAGCTGTTAAACATCTGAAAACTCGCTTCTGTACTTCAGTCTGAAAGTAGAGAACATTTCAGAAACTCACTCACAGGCTGAGGCGGCGCTTCGAGAAGCTCGATAAATATGAGCTCAGTTCTTAAAGTCCTGCCTCACGATTTAAATTATTTTTAATTGATAAAACCTTATATATGCTGTAAAACTTATGTGGTATCTGGTTTCCTGACTCCGCCTGTGGCTCCGCCCCCAGGTTACTTCTACTCGCAGGACATCAGTCAGATCTGGCGGGTGGCCGAGGCGCTGGAGGTGGGCATGGTGGGCGTCAACGAGGGGCTCCTGTCCACGTGCGAGGCCTCGTTCGGCGGCGTCAAACAGTCCGGCCTCGGCCGCGAGGGCTCCAAGTACGGCATCGAGGAATACCTGGACGTCAAGTACATGTGCTTCGGAGGCCTGAAGCCGTGAAGCCCCGCCCCCCTTCCGTCTCCTGTGGCGGCGCGGCGTGCAGCTCGATACGACTGTCAGCCAGACACGAAGCGAGGAAGGAATCTGACGCTGTAACGCCGCGTTAATCCACCCTGACAGCACCCTGACATTTCAACAACAACATAATAATAATAACAATAATAATAATAAATAATAAATAATAATAATCCATAACAGTAACAGTGTTAAAATAGGTCTTACACAAATCTAATGAAGATCAACATCAGATCAGTCTCATCTGAACTGAATTTAATCCACACTGAAACTGTAAATGTCAACATGAATAATTCTGACTTTTCAAAGTTTAATTTAGTTTTTTTAATGTGGCTCAGTCTGTGGAGTGACACACGGCTGCTGCCGGGGTTGAAGGTCCAATTCCCCTCCAGGCCTCTAACCTAACAGTGTGGTAGTGAAATGCATTCTGGGTAAAAATCTAAACCTGCACTAAACAGCTGGCACATTTGGATTTCATGTCTAGAAAATAAAATGAATAACCGCTGAGGTGTTTTGATGGACGGGCTGTCGCCGCGCCGTCTCATCACACACACACACACACACACACACACACACACTCTCTGTGTGTATATAATGTCTTAGTCTTTGCCAGCTCCAGATTCACGTTTCGACTTTTCTCAGTTGAGTCTAAGCAGTCCTCATTTCCATTCATCACCGGTCGTTAATCTGTGATGTAATCTGTAATCTGTAACACAGAAGACACATCTTCTATGAGAAACAATCTCTGGACAGCTTGTTGTTTGTTTGTTTGTTTGTTTAGTTGTGAGACGAGGATCTGCTCGACAGGTGAAGAAGAAAAGCACAAATCTGCTCCCGAGCCAGTCTTAGTTTGAGAGATTTTTGGGATTTACAGTCTAAAGTTAACCAGATTATTATATTTTTGCTGTTCTGTGTATGTGAAGTGAACCTGAGACTAGTTTCCCTTCCTCCCAGATAGTTTTTGGATTAGGGATGAGCATGAAACCCATGTCTTAATAATATTTTTGTAAGGAGCAGCGTGTCGGTGCTTCATGTGTCTGTGGGGATTAAAGCTGCTGAGCGTCAGTGTGTTCAATCTGAAGCCGCCTGTCCCGGGACGCCACGCCACGCCACGCCACGCCGCCGTGTCCTGACCCGATAAAGGTCAATATCTGCCGCCACATGCCGATGTCGTTTTGTTTTTTTTACCCAGAGTGCCATGAGAACAATCGGTTTCTCCCGCGCTGCAGTTTAATGCTCCTCCAGTCAGCTGTCCTGTTTTTTGTGATTCAAAGTGAAAGGATCAGACTGGTGTCATTTTTTTATTATCACCATGAAAACACCAGAGGTCTCCTAAAACAGAAGGTACGGTGGGAATGTGCCTACTAATGCAATAAAGAGCTCAAATATGTGTATTTTACCTGCAGCTGCTCTGCTGTAACGTCGCCCTCTACTGGCGGCTGGTAGGAACTGCAACAACATCACACTGACCTGTGGCTCCTGCAGGATAATGTTTCATATAGATTATCATTGTTTTTAATTGTGATATAGTTGTTGGTAATGTAAAAGAGAATGCTCAAACATCTACCTTTTGTAAATATAAATGACAAACTGAAAAGAATTAAAGAGGAAGTGTGTTTTATTACTTGTTTTTTTTTTCCAGATTTGGAATAAGAGCTGCAGTCTGAACACTGAAGCATAAATGAGCCACACGGCAGCGTTATGGTCGTCTGCACTTTATTTATACTGAGAAGTTTCACTTTTCCTGTGGTTGGTTTTGTCCAACTGGACGTCGCTGGAGAAAATTACCTCTAGTGACCTCGAGGAGAATCACAGCCTCATCAAACTTTACACACACAAACTAGAGGAGGATTCAGAAAACTAAAATCACAATAAAAATAATACCAAATTGCACTACATATTGAATCTGCTGATCGCTCCAATAATTGATCATGAAAAAGACGGACGTCCTCTCTCCAAGCTGCTGTATTTTGCCTCTGGATCGTCCCATACAGATGTTCAAAACGTCAGGCGATATGAAAGTTAAATATCAACAGCAGCTGATATTTGAGAACATCAGTGAAGCCATAAATTACATTTTCAACAACACGTCTGCAGAGTCTTACTATGGATCCCACTGGGATTCTGGGCAAGACACGCCCATCTGTGCTGTGATTGGTTGTAAAAGTTGTTGCCCTGTTTCCTGTGTGTGTGTGTGTGTGTGTGTGTGTGTGTGTTCAGAGTCAAAGGGAGTTTTCGTGTCGCAGACTCGAGCAAAACACCAGCGCTGATTTTCTGCTGGGACAGAGAGGGAGGCGAGGAAATCTGATTGGCTGTTGGCGGCAGCGGAGGGTGAATGTCCAGGGAAATGTGTGTGTGTGTGTGTGTGTGTGTGTTGGGTTTCCTGCAGCTCGGCCTGTTGCTGTGTTCATGTTGTGTATCGAAGGTGCAGCACACACACACACACACACACACACACACAGAGTTTGGTTCGTGCTGCTCTGAACTCTCTGCTGTTTTCAGTTTCTCTCTCATTTCTTCTTTCAGTGTTTTGCATCTTCGTCACTGAAAATGTCAAATACTGAACAAACACCGGCTGTAACAGACAGAAAGCAGCTGCATGTCAGGGTAAATATAGATTTTTTTTCAATTTAATTTTGTTTTTTCACTTAAATATCACTGAATATTTAGTGTGGAAAGTCATCCTGCGCCTCCCAGCAGCCAGACACACCTTTCTGTGTTCAGTGAAGAAATGCTGAGTCATCATGAGCCACTGTGACTCCACAGTTTGCATGACAGGTGAGCAGAATCATCAGCATTCATATTTTTGCGGACAAAAAAACCAAAGAGGAAGCGCGGGTCCTGCTGTGATGCTGCAGGAACACAAGCAGCAGGAGGATGCGGTTTGCACATTCTGACCACAGGGGGGCGCTAGAGGAGAGGTCAGGGGGTTCACCACAGTCGAGAGGAATCTTCCTTCAGGGAGCATGAATGAACTGAGCACATACATCATGTCAGTCACGTGAGATCAGGTGATGTTATGGCGATACGACAGGAGACCGTCCACAGCTGAACACGCTGCCTCTGCCTTTGAGCACAAACAGCCAGGAACCAGCATCCGACCTGACCCGGGGCTGTCTGTCAACAGAACATCTGTGAAGGCCTTAAAGGAGATTTCCAACATTTTAGGCCAAACGCCTTTTCCCGACTTCCCCAGACTGAGACCAGATGTTGGACACCATTTCCACCTCTGGACGTCCAGTTCCTATGGGTAGCATTTCCTGTTAGCTTAGCATAAAGACTTGAAGTCTATGGGAGTTGTTAGCCTGGCTCAGTCAAAGTGAAAACATAAACCTCCCAGCAGCTCTGAAGAGGTCTGTGGATCCAGATAGATAGAGATAGATAGATACTTTATTCATCCCAAAGGAAATTCACAGTTTTCAGCAATATCCACAGAGTACAAGATTAAGTAAATTAAAAAAAAATAAAGAATAATAAAAATAATAAAGAATATAAAAAATAAAGAATAAAAGATGACACTCGAGATCTAAAGATCTAAGTACCCGATGTGCAAAAAAACAATGTGCAAAAAAACAAAACAAAAAAAAAACAAAACATTGCATCGACGTATACAATGTGCATAGATGTGGGCAATGTGCAAATTTACAGTATAAACAGATGATAAATAGCTGATAATAGACGATAATAAAAACCAGTGTGCATCGATGTATACAATGTGCATAGATGTGGGATCGTGAGGATTTGAAATACACACCTTGGAACTGCTGGAAGGTTTGTTTTTTCACTTTGACAGAGCCTGGCTAACGACTCCCATAGACTTCAAGTCTTTATGCTAAGCTAACAGGAAATGCTACCCACAGGAACTGAGCCACTGGACGTCCAGAGGTGGAGATGGTGTCCAACATCTGGTCTCAGTCTGGGGACGTCGGAAAAAGGTGATTCTATCCTAAACAAAGCCAGTTATCCCGACCAGCAGCCGTCTGGAGCGCTGACCTCTGAGGACCTCAGGCGGTGGAAGTCTCCTGGCTTCTCTTTATTCTCGAAGCGCTCCAACAGTCTGCCAGCAGCTCTGACCGTCTGAGGTGTTTTTCAAAATGCAGCTGAGGTAAATCTGCAGGGCGAGGACGCTGGAGGTTTGTCCACGCGTGTCTTCACCGTCTCCAGTCAGAACAACACGTCTCAGTCCGGTGAGTAAAAAGCCCTCAAGGCCGTTTTCACTGCGTTTTGTCGGCGTCCTGCTTCCTGAGTCCGTCCCGCCGTCCCTCAGCCAAACTGATGAGCTCATCCCTGCGAGCTGATTGGCTGGAGATCCTCTCCAAACAGGAAGTGACCGATACCAATGAACACGAAAAACAAGAGTGTCTCCTGAACGGCTGAGCGAGCGCGAGCAAACACACACCAAGAAGACGTTTACTTCACTGACCTCACCACAGGGGGTTTCTGGGTAATGAAGTCCTACAGGCTTTACAAAGATGAGGTGTCTCGCTGCCACTCGGGGTCGCCAAAGTGTCAGGTTCTGTCGTGCGGTTTAGATTCGACTCCGCCCCCCCGACACCTGGCGTCAGCCGAAGGCGTTCCCGTTGCGGGCGGCCTGGGCGTTGGCCCGGCTCCTGCTGTGCACGGGACGGTCCCGGCTGAAGATGGTGTCCTGGTCGCTGTCCAGCTCCGACTCGGACATCATCAGGCTGGAGTTGTGCTCCGTGCTGCGGTGCTTGATGCCTGCAGGGAGACGAACACGCCGGGAGAAATGTTTAGTCCTCAAGGGACGTCCACTATTTCCACTACAACTGAAGGTATGACTTTATTTAGACTGTCAGTGTTAATATTCACTCATGATATTTATTCATATTTTGGCTCATGAACTTGCTCATCGCTCTTTCCTCCGGTGGCCCTGAGAGCTCAACACACTGCAATGTAAGAAAAGACAAAACACAAATGTGAAGGAGTTTCCCATTAAAATCATGTATTGTTAGCCTCTGACCTCAGAGTGAAGCTGGTGGTATCTGCGATGGGTCAGACCCTCTGCCAGCTTATCTCATTTAGAGGTGACCAGTTGCTTTTCTGGAATTTATGACTCGGCCTGTTCATTAGCGAGGTCTGTTTCTGGAAAGGTTTTATTGCTTTATTACCTGATTGACTACGTAAGACATGCAAAGTGTATGTAAGTATACTGTATGTATATGTTGTTCTGTTTTTAACACTCCATTACTCAGCACCTTAAACTGTTTATTATCTATATATTACATCCTAGGTTAATATCCATTCACACTGTTTTTCAGACTGGAGGGGACGTGGTGATTCCTTAAGAGGCCGAATCAAGTCGGTTAGTTCCTGAATCCCAGTTCCGGGCGTCGGGTTCTGCCACTTGGTTCTTGGTTTCATGGTTTCATGCTAACTCTCCTTATCTATACAATCATGTATATACTTCAATTCCATCTGTATATTTCATATTCATTACCATCTGTATATTTCACATCTCATATCTCATATTCTTAGGTTAGCCCTTATTGTATATTTTTAGTTTTTAGTCTTTATAGTCTTTATTGTATATATTTAGTCTTTAATCTATTTTATTTAACTTTATTGTATGTTTCTACTGTTGCTGCTGGAACACCAGAATTTCCCTGGTTGGGATCAATAAAGTATATCTATCTATCTATCTATCTATCTATCTATCTATCTATCTATCTATCTATCTATCAATCTAAAATCTGAAGGCCTTAAAAGCTTCCTGTCACCTCCCTCATGTTGATAATCTTCCTCCAAGCTTTGGTGTGTGATCCTCCTGCTGTCACAGCATTAAAGGCCTGAAGACCATCTGACTGTTTGTTTTTGTTGTAGAATTCCACGACACAAGCAAACTAAGAGAACATCTTCATCCGTTTGACAGAACGTGAGCGGCATTTAGGAAACAAACTGTCAGCACAGAAACACTTGGAAAATGTTTATGTTTCTACCGAGTGAAACTTGTCGGCTGTTATTTTGACTCCTCTGTGTTTATTCTAATTCAGATTCCACGCCCCGTGTTATCCTGCTGGGAGCTCCCTGCGTCCCGCCGCGGCGTGCTGGTCGATAAAGTTGGATTGAACGGGACGCTGAGTGACTCACTGTATTTGGGTCGCAGCTCCACGCGCTCCTGCTCGTCCATGTTGTCCAGGATGGTGTACTTGGTTTTCTTCCTCACTTTGGTGCGTCTCCTCCTGAGCGGCACAGCGTGTTCACACTCACATTGATGCTCATATCCTCATAACTAACACTCACATCACAGCTGGCTCAAGATTACACTGACAGATATTATTCCACGCACTGCTGGTGTTTGGAATCTGTCTAAAATCTGTTTCCAAGGTAACAGATTTCAGTATATATTTCAGGATTAACAGCTGTCAAATTTTCCTACTTTTATGCATAAACAAATACTTGTGTTTTGGGCAAAATAGCCTTTTTTCCCGACTTCCCTGGAATGAGAGAAGATGTGAAAATGACAAAGTGAAAAAATAAACCTAACAGCAACTACAGGACGTACATTTCAGCTCCTCCTGATCGTCCTGATCGTCATGATCCGCCGTGTAAACAGCTTCAGAGCTGCTGGAGGGTTTATGTTTTCACTCTGACGGAGCCAGGCTAACGACTCCCATAGACTTCAAGTCTTTATGCTAAGCTAACAGGAAATGCTACACATAGGAACTGAACCAGTGGACGTCCAGAGGTGGAGATGGTGTCTAACATCTGGTCTCAGTCTGGGGAAGTCGGGAAAAGAGTATTTTGCCCAAAACGTTGGAATATTCCTTTAAATCTGATATGTAGCATGTCCAGACGAGGCTCAGGTGTGTGCTGACCTCTTGCAGCAGCAGATGAGCGTCCAGCCGAGCGACAGGATGCAGACGATGAGCGAGAAGCTGGACAGGACGACGTAGAGCAGCCGCCACTCTGAGCAGACGGAACAAAACATCGCAAAATCTCAGAAATACATCAAACAAGCCTTCAGTTTTTATTGCTAATTCATAATCAAACATATAGTATTGTTTTATTCTGTTGTGACTTTTTAAATTATTTATCCTTGCGTGTTATTTGCTCTGACAGTTTGATGTCCTGACTCACTGCGAAGAAATGCTGAGTCATGCCGAGACCCCGGGGACCGCCTCATGACAACAACTCCGTTTTTAGCTGAACTATTCCTTTAATCTGTAAAAACAAAACAAAAAACTTTACCACAGTTGCTCTCCCCGTCACCAAGGTAACGGCGAATCAGGTTCTCCGTCCAGAAGGGGTCGCAGACACACTCCTTGGTGATTGGATCACACTGGCCACGCCCCGAGCAGCGCAGCAGACACACTGGAGGAAAACACGGGAAATAAAATATTCTGATTGGCTAATGAAGTCTGAACTGACACTAATGAGAAATCTATGAATGTAGATGAATATTTATCATAAATTATGTACATTGTTATTGTTATTGTTATTGTTATTACTGTTGTTGCTGGTGGTAGTAGTAGTAGTAGTAGTAGTAGTAGTAGTAGTAGTATTTTTATTTATTATTACTATTATGTCTATTCATAGTAGTATTTCTAAGAAAGCATTGATAGATTTGTAGATCATTTGTGCACGGAGAAGGGGAGGGATTAGAGAAGTTTCAACTTCTTCCCACTCCTTTTCGAACAAACTTTTCATTGTTTGTTGTTTTGTTTTTTTTTGTTGTTCAAAATAAAACTTGCAAATCAAATCAAATCAAAGTGGCTTAAAAGTGAGTCTCAGCTTTGGATCCACGGCAGATGGAAGTTAAAGGAATTTACACAATGAAAAAAAAAACAAAAACTTTTACGCTGAAAAGCAAAATGCTCAGCTCAGAGCGCGGGCAGCTGACATGACGTTTTGAGTTTGTTCTTTGTTGTGTTTATTTTCCTTTTTCTTTTTCTGTGGTCAAAGTTAAAAAGCACACTGCTGCAGTAAGGGGGCGGTGAGCTGCTCCCTCAGTGAGCTGCAGGTGTAACTCACGGGCCGTGTCCACCCTCAGCGCCCTGAACAGCAGGTAGTCGGTTTTGTCCCGGAGCAGCTGGCTCCTCAGCACGGACACCAGCCTGGAGCCCGAGAGCGTCCCGTCAGGGCCGCGCACCGAGAACCTCAGCACCGTGCTGCACACACACACACACACACACACACACACACACACACACACACACACACACACAGCATTGTATTATTACACTCCACTGACAACATTCACTCTTGGCTTCCTCTGAATCCAGTTTTTTTTTTTTTTTTTTTTTTTTTTTTAACGTGGTTTCTGATCATTTCAGCAGGAGCTCATATTTCCTTTGACCAGTTTCCAACTCCTCGCAAATAATTAGCATCGAGCTGTTAAAGACGGCGTTTAGAGATTTTGCCCTTCCTTTGTCACTTTCAGATTTATACTAAACTATACTGGCCGCTACCCATGGCTTCAAACACAAAACAACACAAAAAATACAACATGAGTCTGAGTACATCTTTACAAATCTCTGTGCACATTTGCATTTTTGTTTCTTGTCCTAGTTTCTTTGTCGTGCACTGATACAAACGGAGCTGCTGACAGCAACATATAAATCATCAGCAGCAGCATAGCGACTCAAATCTCATCAAATCTCACCGTCAATCTCATTACTCATTTGTAAATTTGGATACACATCTGAAAGTCTCTGTGCTCATTCTCCAATATGACTGGTCCACTACCTGAGCTGGGAGTGTCCCTGCAGCGCCCTCAGCTGGATGTCGCTGTCCATGACGTGCAGCAGGGCGGCGAGCTGTCGCAGCAGCGTGTCCCTCTGAGCCAGACTGACCTGGGACAGCGACACCAGCAGCTCCAGCTCCACCTCGTCACCTCCGCCCGGCTCTGCACACACACACACACACACACACACACACACACACACACACACACACACACACACAGAAGCTTGTTTACACTGGGTTTTCCAGTTCCAGGCTGCTGCAGAGCCTGGTGCAGAACGAAGCTCCTCCTCCACACGTGCAGATTCAGGTAAACACAGGTATACATAAACCGAACATACACCCTATAGCCACACACACACACACACACACACACACACACACACACACACACACACACACACTGAGCTGATGAATACATGAATATACTGAAAGTATTTTGGAGGGGTTTGTTTAAGTCGACTTTTGTCTTTTTAAAGAATATTTGTTGATTTCATGTTGTTATCTACGGAAGCCCTAAAGGGCCATACATAAATATATTTTATTTCCTCCGTTTTCTTGTGATAACGAGATAATTCCTCCGTTTTCTCGTGATAACGAGATAATTTTCCTCTGTTTTCCCGTGATAACGAGATAAATTTCCTCCGTTTTCTCGTGATAACGAGATATTTTCCCTCCGTTTTGAATGAATGAATGAAACGTGATAGGCCTGAGATTTCCATCATACGTGACATGTCATGCTGACTGACGTCTCCTTGGACACATAAAGCAGGGGTCACCAATCATTTGCCATGCAGGGCCAAGAGGCTGCAGGTCATTCCAACCAAGACCTCCACCAGGTGATTTCACTGATTAGCTCACCTTGTATCAGAAAGGAGGAACTAATCAGTGAAATCACCTGGTGGAGGTCTTGGTTGGAATGAAAACCTGCAGCCTCTCGGCCCTGCATGGCACATGATTGGTGACCCCTGACATAAAGCATAAAGCTATTTCAGCCTGTGTCAGGCCTTGATTGAACAGATAAGTGATGCGGTGATCGATATTCTCCTGCTCTTCTGACATTGCTACACTGACTGATGTCTGCAATGCTTTAATAAACTAGACAATCGCTTTGTTTTCTCGATTTAATTATCTCGTTATCACGAGAAAACGGAGGAAATTTATCTCGTTATCACGAGAAAACGGAGGAAATAAAATATAGTTATGTATGGCCCTTTAGGGCTTCCGTAGGTTATCCCAAATCTGTGAATGAAAACAAAAAGTTCATTCAAACACGACAAAATACAGAGAACATGAGACATTAAAACATTAGTCGTGTTTTTTTCTCTCTGATGTCCAAAACAAACTGAACAAAATGTGAAACTGTCAGCTGGACCGTGGCTCTGATGAAACGCTGCACCTCCAGTTACTGATGATGCTAATTAACTTTAATTTAACTTTAATGAATGTTTGATTTATTGTCGTCCTCTTCTTCCATCGTCCTGCCGGTTCACACACCTGAGCACCAGCACCGGCCCCTGCGGGAAACCCCGTGTTGACATCTCACCTGGTCGGACCTCCACGGTAGCCGTGGCGACACTGGAGCGCCCCTGGGCGTCGGTCACCCTCAGCTGGAACAGGTAGGTGCCCTCGACCAGGTTGGCCAGGTACAGCGAGGCCTGGCTGTCTGAGCCGTACAGGACGTCCTGCCAACACACACACACACACACACACACAGCTACTTATGAGAAAATAACAGATGTGTGTGTGTGTTTCCTGAACCATAAAGGCTTAAAGGAGTAGTTCATCTAAAAATGTCAGCCAGTTGAAGCACCGGTGAGCAACTTCAGCAAACAGGAAGTTCCTGTTTCAAACCAACAGGCTCGCAGTCTGGCAGAGAAACACACTTTTATTTTGAAGGCACAGGAGGATGGGAAAGTAAGTATAAAGATTTGTGAAGGTTTTATTGGTTGAGATTTTAATTTCCAGCCACTAGAGCAGGATGATGATGTCACGGTTTGAGACGCTCTGTTTGACAGGAAGTTGAGGTCATGTGACATCATTTCATGGCGACTTTAAACAAGAGTTTACCAAACACTTCCTCCCTCCTGAAGAGGCACTTCCTGTTCAGCTGTGTTGTTGTTTTGGAGCTGCACGTGATGCTTCATTAAAGTCTCATCCTAATACAATCAAATCTAATTTCATCTAATCTGATCTGATGTCATGTGATTTGAAATAATCAAATCAAATCAGGTTTGATCTGATGTAATCTAATCTAATCCAACCTGATGCAGTGCAGCCAGATCTGATCTGATCTACTGTAATCTGATGTAATCTGGTGGATTTGGCCGCTCTCACCCCGGCCGCTGGGCTCTGGCTGTCTCGGACCCACAGGAAGTGAACGTCGCTCTGGTCGCCGTCGGTAACGGAGCCGCGGAGGACCAGCGAGTTGTTGGGCAGCGTGAGGCTGTGGCTGCCGCTGGCGTGCGCCACGGGGGGAGGAGGGGGAGCAGGACGTCCCGCTGCAGGACAGGAGGAAGGAGCCCGTCTGACTTCATGTTCAAACTAATACTATCTTAACTATTTAACTGCTTCTTTAATTATTTCACTGTGCAGCCATTCACACCCGTATGACTTTACAACAATTAAACACCAAAAATACTGGAACTTTTGTTAGGAAAGAAATTACAACAAAATTTTAAAAAAAAATTACAACAAAACTGTATTTATAAGGGTTAAAAATGATATTTATGATATTTTAAAGTGAGATCAGTAATGCTGGATAGATTTCTTGGGTTCACATTTAATCCAGCAAATTCACTTTATTCTCTCCAAGAACATGGGAAACAAGATCAAAAGCAGATTAGCAAGAAATGCACCAGAAAATAACGAGGAATTAGTAAAGAAGTTACAAGAAAATCACCAGGAACCGTACAAAAACAACTTAAAAAATACAAAAACAAACTACAAAAAAATTGCATGAGAAAAAATAGGAGGAAAAAAACAAAAAACCCACCATTAATTACCAAAAAAGAAGAATAAAAAATAAAAAGCAATAAATTTTGTTGGGTGGGTAAAATAAAAACTTTAGAAATCAAGTAAATCTGAGTGTATTTCCTGTTGTGTGTGTTTACCTGACTTGGCAGTGGTGGGGGGAGCAGGGGGAGGGGGGGTCGTGGGGGGAGGAGGGATGGTGGTGGGGTCAGAGGTCACCACGGCGGGGGTGGGGGGGGCGGTGAGCGAGGAGGCCTGGGAGGAGCCGGCGGCAGACACCGTCAGTCTGAGGAGAAGAAGAAGACGAGCAGAGCCTGTTAGTCTGACAGGGAAATAATTATGATAATCATCACAATAATACATTATTCAAATAAACATTATTTACAGAGCATGTGTAACCACTGACTCCCAGAGAATCTACTGAAGCCTAAAGCTGCAGTGAGCATTTCTGACCACTAGAGGGCACTCGGTGCTGCCTCCTGCCTCCCAGCAGCTCCTGAGCAGAACCCAAAGCTCAGGAGGAACAAGAACAGCACCTGAACGTGTACTGTCCCGTGTCCAGGTGGGACAGGTTCAGAGCGAGGAGGTCGGCCGAGTCCTGCAGGCTGACCGGCGGTCCACTCAGCTGCTCCCAGCGACAGCTGAGGCCTCGCCCTGCACACACACACACACACACACACACACACACACACACACACACACACACACACACACACACACTGAAACTGTTTCCACAAAGCAGTTGCTATGGTGTTCAGAGTGGTTGCTAGGCGGTGGCTTGGCAGTTGCTGATCATTGCTAGGGTGTTGCTAGAGTGTTGCTATGGTGCTCCTGATGGTTGTATTCCAGGTGGTTGCTATGGTGTTGCTTGACGGTTGCTATGGTGTTCCCTGATGGTTGCTAGGGTGTTGCTAGAGTGTTGCTATGGTGTTCCTGATGGTTGCTAAGGTATTCCAGGTGGTTGCTATGCTGTTGCTTGACAGTTGCTATGGGGTTCCCTGATGGTTGCTAGGGTGTTGCCAGAGTGTTGCTATGGTGTTCCTGTTGGTTGCTAGGGTGTTGCTAGATGGTTGCTACGGTGTTCCTGATGGTTGCTAGAGTGTTGCTATGGTATTCCTGATGGTTGCTAGAGTGTTGCTATGGTATTCCTGATGGTTGCTAGGGTGTTGCTTGACGGTTGCTATGGTGTCCTTAATGGATGCTATGGTGATCTTTTTTTGGGGGGGGGGGGTCTTTTTTTTAATTTAATTTGTGTCCTCTGGCTGTCAGTTCTGTGTCACAGTGAGGTTTGTTTTATATTTGTCACCTAAAAATGTGTTTTTCTATTCATTCTGTTTCTATTGTTTGTACAAAGAAACTCAAACTCAAACTCTCGGCTGTTGTTGGTGTTTGATCGTCTCATCAGAGAGAAACAAACTTCACATCTCCAACATTAAGAAACCAACAGAGAGGTCAGAGGTCAAAGGTCACACAGACCACACAGGGGAAAGACTAAGAAGCAGAGGAGGTCAGGGATCCAAACAGTATTGATCAGTATTGATCAGTATTGATCCAAACTGAACCAAAACGTACGGCTGCTGTTCAGGACGTCCCGGCGGGGCGGGGGGGTCACGACCCCGACTGACGACGGCTGGGAGGGGCGGGGGGGCTGCAGAGAGCTCACCGCTACAACTGAGGAGACAAGGAGAGGAAACAAGGAAAGGGAAGGAAGAGAGGAAGGAAAAAAATACAGAGAAAAGGAGAAGAAAGAAAGAAGGAAAGAAAGGAGAAGGGAGTCACTGCGGCGTTCTACATTTCCTGTCCTATAAGGTAAACCCCGCCCACCCGGCACACAGTGTGGATTAAAACAAACTCATTCATTCAAACTTGAGTCATTTTCTCAGAGGATCATCAGCTCGACTGAAGCTGCCGCCCTCTTTATGAAAAGCTCTGTGTTTGAAATCAACCACAGCAACAAGCCTCAGCTTACAACACAGAGTAAACAACAACAACAACAACAACAATAAACAAACAAACAAAACTCAATTCAAGCATCTGCAAGCACTGTGTGTGTGAGTGTGTGTGTGTGTGTGTGTGTGTGTGCGTGTGCGTGTGTGTGGTACCAGTTGGCGGTGCAGGAGGGACTGAAGCCTCCTGCTCAGCTGTATCTGTGGGCAGCGCTGGTTCTACAGGGTCTCCGAGGGAAGCTGTCAGGGGCTGAACTGCAGAGAAAACATGAGTGTGTTTGTTTTAAGTGACTTGGCACACCAGAGGGGTGGGGTTAGCTCCACACACCCAGCAGGTAAAACGACCTAAACACTATTTGAAGGCCAGTTCCTGTGATTGGTGCAGTTTTGGTAAGCCCCGCCCCTCTGGTGATGACATCAGTGATGCATGACAGTCATTTTAATTTTTTTAACAACGTCCAGAGTGCAGGAAGACGCATTTTCTTCTGCTGTGTTGATCACAGAGACGAAACTTTGCACTTTATGACAAAAACATCTGTTTACCCTGCGGCTCAGAACCAAACACACATCAGTCAGGCCTTCTCATCACTCAACTCTGATTTATTACATCTTATTCAAATGTCTTATAAAGTATTTATTACATCTTATTCAAATGTCTTATAAAGTATTTATCACTTCACATCGAGGTTGTGTCAGATTCCGTCACTAATAAAATATTTCTGGGCTGCTGGACGTTCCCAGGAGCTGCAGCAGTAAAGTGAACGCAGCGCTGTGATTGGCCTACCTGGCTGGGTGGGCGGGGCTGTGGGCGGGGTGGGGCTGGGCAGCGGGGGCGGGGCAGTGGTGGGAAAGGAAGTCCTTGTTTGGGTTTGATGGGTGGAGTCAGGCGCCGCTGACGGTTTCTGTGGCGACAGTGTGAGCGGCGTGGAAACAGAGCCGGTCTGCACTTCAGTCTGAGAGAACACACACACACACACACACACACACACGCACACGCACGTACACACACAGGTAAATAATCATGTCATCAGCAAATCTGCTTTGTTTTCAGAAAGCTTCAGGACGTCTTCCAGTTTTATCAAGTTCAATTCCAGACTTTTAACTAAAATGTGCTTTATCAAACTCACATTTACATATTTATTGAACTTATTATAGCATCGCCAACTGTTTTTGGATTATTTTTATGTGCTGCAGTCACCTGGATGCAGCAGCTGCAATTTAGCAAAACTCTGTTTCTAAAAATTACTTGACTTCTGTGACTCGTGATCAGATCTGCTGTGTGAACTTTAAGTCACTGAGGTGACGTGCGGTTTGGAGTTTTGTGATTTCCTTGTTTTTTTGTGAAACAGTGAAGGTGGCGGCTGCGTCTCACCGGAGCTCCAGTCGGCCTCGCGGCTCCTCGGCTCAGGTTCGGCCCTGACGAGGCGCCGCTCTCCGCCGGCCCCGCCTGTCTCGTTGGGCCGTCCTCACTCTCTGATTGGTTGAGTCCGTCTCTGCCCTCCAAATGCGGCCAATCAGGAAACAGCTCCGCCTCCAGGCCTCCTCCTGCTCCACCCCCCTCCCTCTCCTCCGGGCTGCCTCCCTCTGGATACTCCAGGTCCAACGCGCCCGGCTCGTAGAAGTCCCGCCCGGCCCCGTCGAGCAGCGCCAGGTCCTTCAGCGCCTCCACGTCCCCGGGCGCCTCGGAGGGCAGGGCGGGGAGCCTCCAGCGGCCGCCGTACGGCTCGCCGCGCACCAGCGACTGCAGCACCAGCGTCTGGGCGGGGCCTCGCCGCAGGAAGGCCAGGTAGGAGTCGGCGCCGGGCCGCTCGGTGGGCCGGCAGTTCTGCCTCTGGCGGCAGCTGAGCACGTAGCAGCGGCCCTCGAACAGCCAGGCCAGGTCGCAGCCCGGCAGGTCGCAGCACGCCGCCACACACTGCGCCAGCGACGCCATGCCGGGCACCCGCAGGATCCCGCTGCTCCGCACCGCCGGGGACACCACCGCCTCCGACAAGGTCGCCCCCTGCCAGCACGGAGACGCCACTGCAGCTGCAACACACACACTGAATGTGAATTCAACCCTTTGAAACCCCGACTGACAGCAGATTTCTTCACACGCAGTTAATCCGCAGAAACCAGAACAAACCGGCTCGATTTCTTCCAAAAAACATGAAGAAATGACCCGGAAATCAGCAAGAAACAAAGAACAAATGACGTTACAGCAGTTCATCAGTGCTGGGTACATCAGGCATGTAAGGGGAGACTTTTTACATACGCTCAATTTCTAATTTCTGTATTTCTTGCTGTAATATTTTTTAGGGTTAAAGCACACATTTAGACTTAATGCAGTGTGTTTGTTTGTTTTTTGTTTGCTTGTTTGTTTGTTCTTACAAATTTCTAATGCACATATTTTTTATATTTGTTTATTATAATTTAATTCTTCTCGTGAGAATTTGAGCAACTATTCCAGTTTCCCCTCGGGGATCAGTAAAGTTTTTCTGATCCTGATTCAGATCCTGATCCTGATCCTGATTCCTGATCCTGATCCTAATCCTGATTCAGATCCTGATCCTGATCCTGATCACTTCTTGTGCAGCAGGAAGGAGGGGGAGACACTCCGACATTTATTTATCAAAATAAATTCTGTTAAGATCATAACGTAACATCAGAGGTGTTCACAGGACATTAATACACCAAAAATATCACATACACACATACGCACACACACACACACACACACACACACACACACACACACACACACACGCAGCAGTGTCTGACCTGCGGCCTGCAGCAGCACACACAGCAGAGCAGCAGTTTTCTCCCACATGTCGACTCTTCAGCCTCTTTCAGTTAAAGGTGCAGTACGTCCATTTTTATTGTCCTAACAATAAAAACACATCACAATAAAGGTGTGAGGGTCGTCACTTCATCTGCTGCTGAGGCGTCTGGCTTCCAAAACCACCTGACCTGAACATACTGCATCCCCATACTCCTGTCACACACACACACACACACACACACACACACACACACAAAAGGAAACAGAATATGGTGCTGCTTATAGACCTGATGGAAATGAGAAAAAACCTCACACTCAAACTTCAGTTTTAACATGGAATCATTTTCAATCAATCAATCAATCAATCAATCAATCAAACCTTTATTTAAAGCCTCGAAGATCATTGAGGTTTCCCTCATTTACAATGATGTCGAGGTCGACATGCACCGCAAAAAATAAATAAATAAATGAATAAATTTTATATATATATATATATATATATATACACAAAAAACAACATGAAAATACACAATAAGATACATTCAGTGTTAAAATATTTAAAATAAAACATTAAAAACAAAAAAATGTTCCAAGAGGTTGGTGCACAGTAACTAAAAGCAGTTTTTCCAAACTCAGAGTGAACTCGCGGAACTTGAAATGAGAAATAGTCAGCTGAACGGGTATGGTAAGTATTAGTAGTCGGATTCAGCATGGATGAGATATATGGTGGCAAGTAGGCCTATCCAGTAAGGGCTTTGTAAATAAAAAGATAAAAATGTTTGTCTCATCTCTGTGCAAGGGAAGTCCAGCCAACTTTACTGTACAAAGAGCAGTGGTGTATTTTGAGGTGCGGTCTTCTGGTTTGTTCTGGCCTGCATTTAGCTGATGATTCAAACTGCACAAGAAACACAAAAAAACACTGACAAATTTGGTGTAGACGGCACAGGAGCAGCCGCCCTGAAATCTCCTCCATGTAGCACCCTGAGACTAAACGAGGCTGATACATGTGATCGATCGATCAATAAATGAGAAGAATCAATAGAAGCAATGAAACTTGGAGAGCTGAACAGATGAAAGTCATCAGTGATGTGCTGAAATGAAACACTGAGGGAAGTCAAACTGTGACCAGCAGCTGATCAGATGAAACTCCAGAGGACTGAAGGGAAATAAAAGGCAGGAACATGAAGGAGGAACAGAGGTTCAACATGAACACATGAAAAGCAGGAACATTTTACCTGCAACCTTACGAGGGAGGAGCTCAAACACTTCCTGACTCAAAGAAAAACACATGAAAAGTATATCAAAAATATGAAAATTGGCATAATTAAATGAAATAATATGCACTGTAACAATTTGGAAACAAAAGTCCGTCACATTTTCAAGAGAAAAAAAAGATGAATGTGTGTTTTCTTCTGCGGACATTCACGTTTCAATGTTCCAGTTTGCTGCGGATGGGAGCGCTGTGTCAGGTTCACGCTGCTCCGCCCCCCTGCGTGTAAAACCGGCCGGAGGGTTTCAGCACCACGCCGCTGGACAGCGCCCCCCGCAGGCCCGCCCGGCGGAATAAACACACCCTGCTCGGTGACGGAAAACCAACGCACCGTCATCCCCCAGCCGCCGCAAAACACTGACACCTGCTTTTATTTCATTAATTACATCAACAGCGACGGGCTGACGGGAAACGGACCCGAGGCCGTCGCCGCAGCTCGTGCCCGTCTCGCGCAGAAACAGCCAGATCGTGTTTTCATGTCACACCACAACCAGACTCCGTTGAAAAATCTGCAGCTTTAATATTTCCTTGCTTACTGCTTAGAGCACGTACTTGGTAGAACAAGATAAAAGATGATTCCTATGAAAATATAAAGTACTCTTCAATTCGGCGTAGAGTAAACACACCGGGCAGCGCGAATTTAAGCAAGGCTTCGACTTTTATATTAGGCTCCCCTTTAACTCCGAGTATCCTCTTCAGCTGACGCGCACAGTGACGGGCGGCTCAGAGCGACGTCAAATAGATGTAAATTTTAAGAATTTATTGAAATTAAACTCTGCCTGGTGGATCAGATATATGCCGAATTGAAGAGTGACTTCTTAGAATATGAAACCTTCTAGGGTCATTTTTCTACACTCTCGGTATCCCGGCCAATAAAAAGAAAACTTTAAATGATCGCTTTTTAAAATGGAGTTCGGCCTGTTGTGAGTAAGAGACCGCTATGCATCTGAGCTGACGCCGCTCTCCAGCCCCGAGCTCTGCAGGACAGCCGGTCTTATAAAACACACCTCATCATCCGCTGATCCACACCTTTAATGCGACAGTTTTCACATGAAGAGCCTGAACCATCTCACCTGCTTCAGGTGTGTCCGCTGCACCTGTCCGCCAGTGAAGCTCCCGGGATGGTCCCCGTCCTGCCGGCCTGCCTGCTGGGCTCACTGGGTGGGGTTGGCTGGGTTACATGCTGCGTGTTTGTTGCCGAGAAAACAGGACCAGTGTCAAGTCGGCGAAAATAAAACACTAAGCTTCCGGCCGTGGCCTTCAAAATAAAACCCGTGTCGAGCCTCATCCAAAGCGTTTCCGGTTTTTCTGAGAAAGTAAAGTGTGTGTTTGAGAAGGGGGTCCTGATGAGGGTCTTTTCACCGCATAGCTTTTTAATTTAATAACATTGTTAATTTAACTGGGACACCTCCTGAGATTAAAGACAAAAGATAATTTGACTCAAATAACATTAAGTGTGTTTTCTCCTGGCAGCAAAGGCATCAGCGCATCACTCTGCAGACATGAATTTGTCTGTGTCTTTATTTCTTTGCATTTCTGCTTTATTTGATAGTGACTGATGACAGCTCTGACACACACACACACACACACACACACACACACACACACACACACACACACACACAGTGTAAATGTCAGTTATTCTCAACTTGCAGGCCCATTAAAATGACGCTTCAGACTTTCCATTGTCCTACTGCAGGTTTCAAAGCTGCACTGAGAGCAGACCTGAGGCTTTCAATGCACCTCAGATTTGCACCTTCAGCTTCTCTCTCACGGGGCTTCATGTCAGTGATTCATCATCACCCTGTCCTGCTTCGCTTCATGTCTCTGAGGCCCTAACTGCACACCTGCTGAGGGCCCCTGTGGCCACCAGGGGGCCCCCAAGAGTGCCTGAAATATCCCACAAGAGCTTGAGGTGGGTTTTTTTTTTCAAGTTCCTCTATTCATTTCATGTCATTATTGTAGTAAATAGTCAAGTATTTATTTGATAGTCTGTTTTTTTTTTTTGTTTTTTTACTATTTTATTGCAGGTTTTCATATCGTCTGTAATTGCTTTCATCAATTATATCATTCATCCTGCTACATTTATACATTTTTACAGTTTACAGTACATATTGTCTGTTTTTTAAGAGGGAAACTTCACTGAAGAGGATCCAGTTTATTGAGATTATCTGGTTTTAATTATAGGTGATTGTTGTTCTGCACTTTGCAAATTGTCTGCTGCTTTATTTTACTGAGGTGCAAAGCAGCAGCAGAGCCTCTGTGAGCTCCTGTCTGCTCAGACGAGTAAAGACACGCCGAGCGGACGCTGCTGAGTGTTGGTGCTGCTGAGGTGGCGGTGGGGCCCCCAAATCAAACTCTGCTTGGGGCCCCAGAAAGGCTTGGGCTGGCCCCGCCTGTTCCTGAGGAAAAGACAAAGAGACCTTCACTGATCCTGCAGGGAGAGCCGGCGGCCGGAGACAAAAAAAGAAAAATTAAAGAAATGAAGATGAAATCAGGACGTGAGGTAACTGTCATCATGAAGCTTGTAAGAACTAGTCTGGAGTGGAGCAACAGTTAAAGTTGAAAGGGTGTTTTGAGAGATAAATTTGAAAATAAGAGAAGTGATAGTATAAAAAAATAAATATCACATTGTTTAGAAACAAAAATCAAACCGTGTAATCAAACAATGTAAACAAAAGTGTCAAAACTACGTATTGCACCTTTAAGGCTGTGTGTTGCTCAGACTCCACATCCAATCTGACTTGTTTTTTTTTTTTGGGGGGGGGGGGGGGGGGGGGGGGGGGATTAACCATTCATTTTATAGACGGGTTAGAAGAATCAGAAGAAAACAATCTGCTGATTTTAAGCCTCAAACATTCAGAAGCTTCACTCGGCTCATTTCAACAAGAAGACACAACCCAGAGGCAGACGTTAGGGAATCTCTCTGTATTTTTTTTTTTTTTTCCTTTGCATTTTTTAAAAAAACAAAACATTTACAACTGAAATCACAGGCGGATATAAATTACAACAGCAAACACAATAACATCTCTTAAATACACACTCTGCTGCGCCGCTCGCTCCCTCGTCCAAACCCTAAAACACACAGGAAAATAAAAGTCCCTTTACAGAGGAGACGCCTCGCCACCTTCACACGTCCACACACACACACACACACACACACACACACACACACACACTCTTTCCATGTCAGCAGAGACACCCGGCAGGTCAGGTGTGTGTGGCTGACACTCGAACCTGTGACCCGGAGACACGTGACCCCGCGTCTCCGCCCTCGTTAGACCTCAGCCAATCAGAGGGCAGGAGATGAGGCTGCAGCTCATCATCAGGAAACCGTCAGAATATTTTCAACATTGAGATGTGGAGGTTTTTTTTTTTTTTTTGTATTTTTTTTCCCCTTTGGTGATGAAACAACACACGTCCAGACTTTGTGAACAGTTTGAAAATATTCCGGCGTGTTTTCCAGACTTTTCCGGGCTGAGGCGGCAGAGGGATCGCGCTCGCTGCTGCACAAGAGGACGCACACCTTTACTTTGTTCCTGCTCCGCCATGTTTTGAAGCTATGAATGATTAATTTGACATTTTGGACTAAACAAAGCGACCTGCACGTCGCCGCCTCCTTCTCCAGGGTTTCCAAGCGTTTTGTTTTTTTTCCTGATCTTTGAAGCTCTTATTATTTTGTCCAAAATCCACAAAAACTCTCCATGGTAACTTTTTTTTTTTTAAAAATTGTCATATACCTACAATTATTTGTGAAATTATCAGGTCAGGGTTTTCCTGGCGTAAGGTTACTGTATGTAAGTTTAACTGCCGGATCTACTTTCCAATTCAAAACAGCAAAATAATGAGAAAAGAAAAAAACAATTCTCTGATTTTCCTGATAATCCTGATAAATCTTGTCGGGTTTTAGCTCTTCAGATTTTCAGCGGGCAGACAAACTTCAGCGGGTCACAGGTTCGAATCCCAAGGCTCAGTAAAACTAAAACTGACATCGAACCGAACCAGGTCCTTCACCGTGCTGGGGAACACAAAGCATGCTGGGTGTTTTTCCCACCAAACCTCCAACAGACAGGCAGACAGACAGACAGACAGGCAGACAGACAGACAGGCAGACAGACAGACAGGAAGTAAATCTGCATCAGATCAGATCAAACAGGAGACGTGACGGACGCTCGGAAGCGGGCGAGTCGCCTTCAGCTCGTCTGGGCTCTCGGTTCGAGATGATAAAAAAAAAAAAAATCAAAAAATGTGTTTTGTCCCTTTAACCCTTCACAGCTCGTCCTGCTGCTTCCTGTACACACTGCTGGTTAGATTTTCAAAATAAAGCCAGAAAACAGCCACCAGCTTTTCTAATGTTAAAGGTTTTTCTTTTTTTTTTTTTTGAGGCTTCAGTCAGTTTGAAATTAGTCGCGACGCCAGATTTAGAGCAGATCGTCCCCTCGGCCCCGGACACACACACACACACACACACACACTCCCCTCCTGTCTGTACAAACAAACACTTTTGCTTCCAGTCCCTTTTCTCTGAGTGCCGTCCTGAAGGCGACAAGTCCAATGCAACACGAGGAAAAAAAAAACAAAAAACAAAAAAACAAACCAAGGAGCAAAACAGCCGTTAAATCTTGCCGCTGAAACTGTAATGAACAGCTGGATGATGTGACAGCTGGATGATAAGATGTTCCTCTGGATGAGCTGAAACAAACTCCCGCCTGGATAATAAATCACATGATCACACCGGCCGGCTCTCCATACTCCAATAAGCACATGTTGCTTTATCAGTCAGTGTTATTCTCTGGTTACTATGGTAACATCAGCTGGGCGTCCATGAGGCCAACAGGCTGCGCTTCCTCTCCGAGCTGTTTGGGGGGAAATTTTGGAAAAGTTCTCACATCAGCAGCCGCTCGCCGCCTCCTGTGTGTCTCCACCTCCTGTCTGCTAAAGGTCCATAAACCCTCGTCTGACGGGATCCTGACGCTCGAGCTGGATCAGTCTGACTTCCTGTAAACTCCAGCGTCCGTCACAGAATCTCCACGTGGACGTCGGATCCCCTCCCTGCTGACCCCGCCTCCTTTTCCAAATCAACAAGACGACGCCACTTCTCCCTTTCGGCCCGACCGCCAGGCGGTCTTCATCACGCTGGAACAAAAAAACTAAAATGAAACTATCGTCTCCCAAAAGGTCGATGTCGCTCTGCTCCCACGCTGCTGCTGCACGCCACCGCCGTCCACCACGAGCAGAAAGGGTTAAATGTGTGTGTTTGTGTGTGTGTGTGTGTGTGTGTGTGTGTGTGAAGTGTGAACACTTTCATCTCGGCTGTGTTTTGTGGTGTATGTCTGAAGGCTGGAAAGCACTGATGATGATGATGATGGTGATGATGATGCTGTCAGGGCCGTGTCCTCCCAGGTGAGCTTCCTGTTGCGGTTTTGCAGGAGATCTGTGTGTGTGAGTGTGTGTGTGTGTGTGTGTGTGTGTGTGTGTGTGTGAGACAGCAGCAGCCTCTCAAAGCCAGGCTCTCCTGCAAACCTCAGCCTGGATCTGCTGGAGGAGCTGGAGGGTTAGGGTTAGCCCTACTGTATATATAAATACATATACATATATATATATTAAGGCCAATGCCCTGATGTTTGTTGAGGCATTGGAGGACAAGCCAGACATCGAGGCCTTCCTCGAGGACCAGGACCTCAGGGTCCCAGTCTTCCCCACCACGTACGACTGGGAGGAGGGGTTCCTGGAGGCCAACTTTGATGTGGACGGTGTGGTGGTGGAGCTTCAGAGGCTGAAGGGGGTGAGGGCCCAAATCCCCTACCTCAACCTCCCTCCAGTCAACAAGAACATGCTGAAGCCCCACTACCACATGCTCAAAAAGCACGTGGACCTGGAGGAGTGCTGCCCCGCCGCCAGGGAAGCACTCAGGAAGATCTGCGGGGGCCCCCTCCAAGATGGTGGAGATGCTGCATGAGGTGAGGTCTCAGTTCAGCACGGCGCTGCGTTCCCTGGACAGGAAGAACTTGGCCAGGGACAATGTCCAGAAAAACAGCCTGGCGAACCCTGCCAAATTCAACCTCCTGCCCCAGGACCAGCAGTTTGGCCTGGGGGTTTTGGATAGGGCGATCCAGGCTGTGGACACTGATCCCACGGTCAGGTTCTTGCTGTCCCTGACCAAGTTTGGTCAGAAGAGCCGGGAGATGGTGGACTTGGCGGCGGTGGTGGACCTGGACCACATTGTCTCCTGCTCGGTGCACGCTGCGTGCACCCTAGTGTCCACCACCAGCATGTATTGTGGGGAGGAGGACCGTGGGAAGCTGAACTTTGTCCAGCTGTACACTGACTCCCCCCACACTCACATCAACCTGCCCTACAAACATCCGGTGAGTGGGGCAATCACGACTTGCGGCCTCCTCCACCATGAGGTCTCCAAGGCCATGAACGCCAGGGCCTGGACCACATGGAGGACATGGAGGTCAAGTTCAAGAAGCCCCTGTCCTGCCGTCTAGAGCAGGTACGGCTCTTCAGCAGCGATGACTGCCCCAGTGTTCTGGACGCGGAGGAATTGGTCGCCACGGGGGACGGCATGACTCTGAGGGCCGTGGTCCTGGAGGCGCTGGAGTACCTGAACGGAGTCCTCAGGTCCGCACATGGGCAAACAAACGCTTGGGGCATCTTTGAGTGCTCCTGGAGAGCCTACCAGGCGGAGCTGGCTCTAGAGGAGCTGGTGTTTGGGCACCCCCTGTCCCCCACTGACCGCCAGCTGTCCATCGCATTGGGCACCAACAGCACTGTTGACAAGTCCTCCACACGGGCAAGGGGCTTCCTGGGCCTGGCCCCATGGAATGCCGCCACGGCGGAGGTCTGCTGCCCTCCCCTGGAGAACTGGACCAGGGACGACCATCTCCGCATCAAGCGGATTTTCAAGTTGGTCGAGTCCCTGGGGGCAGCAGACTCCGTCGTGGGGGCAGAGCTATGGATGGTCCTGTTGGGGGATGTTTTCCGGATGTCGGCGGAGCACATTCCCCTCGCCAAGCTGAAGGCGGTGGACGGCCGTTCCCTGTACCGGGTGGTGGGAGGGCAAAAGGTCGAAGTGTTCCTGGAGATGGTGGTCAAGAAAAAGGCCTTTCCGTTTCCAGGGACCTTCGACCAAGCCAAGGAGATAGTGGTCCGGTCGGGGAAGGACCCACTCCACTGCCTTCAGCTGGGCCTGGAGGAAATGAAGCTCCGCTGGTTCCCGCATCTGAGGTTTTGGCAAACCCACCATGCCCGTGCCAGCTGGGACTTCAAGTCCCTCATCGAGCTATACGATGAGGGACGAGAGACCCAGCTGGTCACAAAGGTGGCAGAAGTCCAGGGGCACGTCCTCCAGGAGATGGAGAGGCGAGGACTGTGCTACGCCCGGACGTTTGAGAGGTACAGGGAACTGGGCATGCCCTGGATGGAGAAGTGCATGCGCCGGCTCCCTGCTACCCTCAATGCTGGGCAAAAGCTGAAGGTCCTCGCCCTCCTGTCTTTCATCGCATTCCTCGAAAACAACGACTTTGTCTCGTTCAAGGCGTTGGAGGACCTCCTGCGGGACGTGCCCTTGACAACAGCCAGGCTGCAGGAGCTCCTGCTGCTGAGCAAATACATGCTGCCTAAGGGGACCCCATTCAAACTGTGGAGGCTGCACGACACAATCCCCACCAGGTTGCCACCCAAACAGGCACCAGCACCCGGAACCCCAGACACCCCCAGCAAGAAAAGGCGCCGGGAAAAGGAGAGTGACAGTGAGGAGGAGACAGATCCTCAGGCTGTGGAAGAGGGGGAAGAACAGCAGAATGTCCGAACGGGCATCTTGAGGTTCATCCCAGCCAACCTCAACCCTCGCTGGACTCCCATGGAGATGTCCTTTATCAGCCAGGACAAGACTGTCCCTCAAAAGGCTGCTTATGTCCTCTACCTGAAGAGCTGCGAGTCACACTTATTGCCAGCAAGGACAATGGCAGCATTTGCAAAGAAGAGGCTGCGCTTGTTGGCAGACTTGTAAATACTTGTAAATAGTTGTAAATAGTTGTAAATAGTTGTAGGATTTTTGTAGTTTTGTAGTTAGTTTGCAGTTGGGCATTGTTCACAGTTCCAGTAATAGTTCAGATAGTTATTAGTTGACTTTATTAGCGTGTGTGTGTGTGTGTGTGTGTATTTAAAAAATTTTTAAAAAAAATAAAATAAACTCCACATTGGACTCTGCCTTGACGTGGCGTGGGGGCTTACGTGCCTCGGTGGTCCTTGGGACTCTACTGGTTGGTTCTACCCAGCTGGCCTACTCCTGTTTGGTAAGGCAGGAAACCCTAAACCCTGGGAAACTCTGGAAAAGTCCCGTGTGACTGGAGAGAGCGAGTTTGGGATCTCACCTTCTCTTTTGGTTTTGGGCGTTTGGGACCTTGGAAAAAACACCGTGGGATGACAGCCGCATCCTTCGCCAAAACAACCTTGTCCTCTCCCAAATCAAAGCGAGCGGGCTGCTGTGTTCACTCTGACAGACTGAAGACTACAGAGTCTTTACTCAGAGTCGATGTCGCACGACTTTTTAACTGCCCATTTTTTACTTTTAGGAATTATGCACGACTAATATTTTTTAAATTAACATTTTAAAACAATCTCAGGAACCCCCACATGAGAACCTCCGGTCTAGACGACCTCATGCAAGCGAAGACGACAGGAGCTTTGAGACGTCTGAGGTCTGATCGCCTCACGTGGCTCTGAGCGTGACGGCCTGGAAACACACGGCCGCCTCCACGCCTCGAGGCGGCGCACGCACGCAGGTCCAACAGGCTGATGACGTATGCATAGATTATGGCTCGCTATATATTACACCCTTTTGTTGTGTTGCACGACTAAAGCGAGGGAACAGTAGGTGGCGCTCAAACCCTCCGAGCGGTTAGATCGTCAAAATCGGGAGGTGAATGGGAGCCAGACGGCCGCTGGGTTCACACCGACGAGGCGAGGAGAGGAAACGGGGGAGAGGAGGCAGCGCAACACCCCAAATGTCCACTAGGAGGCAGCACAGAGGTGAAGAATACAAGCAGGTGAAGGCAGCGCTCATCCGGGTTTTCTCCTCTTCTTCTTCTTCCTAAATGGCGGAGGGCGCCGTGGCCGCCGGGCGGGGGAGGAGAGGGACGTCGCACTTCCTGTTCCCGCCGGTGAGCCAATCAGCACTCGAGGGGCGGGTGGAAGCTGCGGCGGCAGTCGACGGCTTTCGGGCTCGGAGGCTGAACTCGCTTCCTGCGCAGCTCCTCCCGACCCAGAGAGCCGCTGAGCCGCGAGTACGCCGCCTTGTACTTCTTATCGAACGCAGCTGGGGGGAGAGAGAGAGAGAGAGAGAGAGAGAGAGAGACAGAGAGACAGAGGGAGAGAGAGAGACAGAGACAGAGAGAGAGAGAGACAGGATTAGGACTGTGTGCAGCTTTAATGTTGAATTTAGTTTTGCAGGATGAAAGTGCAGTGATGCTTTAATTGTCTGCTGACTCTGTGGACACACACACACACACACACACACACACACACACACACACACACACACACACACCTGCACTGTTAACACAGAGTCACATACAGGTAGATCCTTGCCTTTGAAAGAATATTTGTTGATTTCATTTTGTTATCCCAAATCTCTGAATGTTATTTTTGCTAATAAAACAAAATACAGAGAATTAGAAAATTTCTCTCTGATGTACAAATCAAAGTGAACCGAAACTGAAACCATGAAAAAACACAACAAACCAAACTGAGGGTTTATTCAACCATTTCACCCCTAATCTATACATATATTTCCCTAATCTATATATACATTTCTAAGCTTTGTTACTTTCGGACTGTAAAAAGGTCTATTTTGTTGTAGATTGTATTTTTTTAATGTAATTATTGATGGTGAAAATGCCAAAGAGGCAACAGCTGGAGAGGAACCAGAACCAGAAAATAACCATCAGCTCAATATTTCTTTCATATTTCTTTTCATTTCATCGATTTTGGAGACTTTCTGTCACTGTTTCATTTTATTCAGCCAATGAAGAGTTCAGTTCATTATGAGTTCATGTATTTGCCGGCAGGCGGTCTTACCCACGTGGTCTTTGCCCATCGCTGCCAGAGTGAGGAAGAGCATCTCTCTGTACAAACTCCTGTTGAAGACAACGCACACACACACACACACACACACACACACACACACACACATGAACCCCTGTGTGAGCTCCCTGAGGTTCCTACGAGTGGATTTCAAACCCAAGGACATTCAAGGTCTTGTTTGCTGAGATGACACATCACAAGGGTCTGAATTTCTGTTTCTATTATTATTATTATATTATTATTTGTTTTTAATATTTTACAGTGTTTATTGTTGTAATGTTTTGTTGAATTTAGCATAAGTTTTTGTATTAGTCATCTGTGTTCCTCTAATCTTGCGATGTGAAGCACTTTGGGCTGCATGTGTGTGAGAGGTGCTGCATAAATAAAGTAGAGTAGAGTAGATCTTTATCGCTCCAAAGTCGAAATGGATCTTGTGCTTCACGAGCAGGATCAGCCAAAAGACAGCGAAGAGCAAATTAAAAACAGGGCGTTAAAATACGATGAAACACAAAACATTAAAGCAGCAATAAAATAAACTAGAAAAGTGCAGTTTCTGGGGAAACCGCGTGGGCAAGCTGCCCCATACACACTCATGTTAAAATCTGAAGAGGTCTGAAAAAAAGCCTAAAACTAAAAAAAAAAATAATTCTAAAAAACTATGAAAGATATTGAAAAGTTGCTTTAAACCTTTAAATTCCTACTTCTGCTCAACCATTTTAAGTTTGACTGACGTCTGTAACCTAAACTATAAAAGCAGAATAAGACACACATTAAGTTCCATTATAAAAATTATAGTGAAAACAATTATCACTAAAAAAAAAAGCTGTAAAAGTTCTGAGAAGGTTGAAAAGTTGAAAAAATTCTAAGCCACAAGCTGAACAGTTTAAAAGTTGAATGAAGTTTCTAGCTCAAAGTATGACGGAGTAACAAATCGTTGAATATTGCTGAATTTTGGAGCAGCTGTCCCATTCTGTCCTATGGGGAAAAAGTGTAAATAAAGCTTAATAATTCAAAAAGTTTTAAAGTTTTCAAAAAGTTGAATACAAGCAAACATCACACAAAGAAGCTGAAATTTTTAAAGTAAGTAAAACGTACGGAATAATAAAGAAAGAAAGAAAGAAAGAAATAGTAGGAAGAACAGGAGTGTGTCACATAATTAAATTAAAATAAAATAAAAGAGAGGATGTGAAAGGCGGAGGTGGAGTCCCTCACCTCTGGATGCGGGGCGAGCCCGGCTGCTTGGCCAGCGTCTCCAGGAAGAGCGTGACGGCCTTGTGCACCTCGTTCATGCCCACCCAGCGCAGCACCTCCTCCAGGAAGGACAGCGTGAACGGGTGGTTGTGTCGCCGCCAGCTGTAGCTGCGCATCGGCACGCCACCTGGTGGAGGGAGGCGGGAACAGCGGCCACGGTCAGAGGAACAAAACCCAACCAAAGTGACCGAAACGTGGAACGAACGAACGAACGAACGGCGTGTCAGTGAACGCAGCGTCTTACTGTGGATCCTCCAGAGGACGTAGAGCGGCGGCCACTGGTCCGTGTCGGGGGCCAGCGTGTCCCACAGGAGCCTCACCCTCACCGCCGAGCTCTCCGACTGGACACACACACACACACACACACACACACACACACACACACACACACACACACACACACACACACACACACAGTTCTTCTATTTTCTTCTGGGAGGTAAAAGTCAAACCTGTCTGCTGTGTTTGCTGCATGTGTCTCTTCTGCTTGGTGTAGTTCTACATTCTGTGTTATTGTAATGAGCTCAAGTTTCTCATTGATTCAAAGTAATAAATCAGAAAGAAGCCTAAAATATTGGCGTGTCGACGCAATTCAATTCAATTCAATTTTATTTATTTGTATAGCCCAGAATCACAAATTACAAGTTTGTCCCAAAGGGCTTTACAGAAAAATACAGCATCCTCTGTCCTTAGACCCTCACATCGGATGAGGAACAACTCCCTAAAAAAACCCCTTTAACAGGGAGAAAAATAGGAAGAAACCTCCTATGACTCGGGTCACCGCTCTGATGTGAACGCATGAGGCTGCTGCCTGATACGAGTCTGAGCGGCTGAAGCTTTAAAGAGTGAAAGTGACACACTTCCTGTGGGAACAGGATGTCTGGGCGGGGAAACCGAGGGAGGCACCGCTGCCGAGGGAAACCACAAAAAAATACAGGGGTCATTTCTCATTTCATTGTGAGTTAAAATAATACTATACGATAGATCAGTTTTGATATTTTATTTCATTTCAATCTACTAGGTCATATTGTGTTGAAACTGTGATCGTCACTGTGATGAAGAGGAAACCGAGCCGGGATCTGAGCGGCTCTAGAAGCCAAAGTCTGGTACTGAATCCTCAGAGTCCCTGTTGTGTGTTTGGAGGACAAACAGCCTGAGAAAATTCATCTTTTTCTTTGCCAGGTTCTGTCTGCAGGGATGGAGGCCCTCCTGTTAAGTTGGCGTGGGGCTGTGGCATGGGGCTGTGGCGTGGGGCTGGGTGTTACCTGCGTGAGCTGGCCGGCGAGCGGCGAGCTGCGGACGAGCTGCAGCAGGTTGCTGGGCAGGCCGAGCCGCTGGAAGTACCAGACCAGGTTCCAGAAGATGATGGAGTGGCTGTCGAGCAGCTGGGGCTGAGCCAGCACTGCCTCGCCCTCGTTCTCCAGCAGAGACTCCAGCTCCTTCCGCAGCACCAAGGGGCTCAGGTACGCCACCGCCACCTGGGGGGCTCCGCCCACTGACGAGCCCTGAGAGGGGAGGGGGGCAGAGACAGGGATCAAAAATGGTTCTGTTGTGCCACCGTGTTCCTTGTGGCATGATGATTGAAAAACGTTTAAATTGTTAAGTTTTTTATATCTGTTTTTACTGTGTACATTGTATCACTAGTCGATAATCCATTTGTTTATTTATTTTATTTTTACTAATATTATTGTCATTATCACTGCAATTTGCTTTGGCAATATAAGCACTGCCTTGTCATGCCAATAAAGCTATTTAAATTGAAAAAATTTCAGCTGCCTCAAGACGCAGCAGCACTGCAGCTGAGGTGTGTGTGTGTGTGTGTGTGTGTGTGTGTTACCACGGTGGTGCTGCTGCTCTCTGAGTAGCCGCTGGTCTCAGAGCTGGAGTCTTCACTCAGACCGTTGCAGTGGACTCGCAGGCCGGCCTCTTGGCCACCAGGGGGCCTCACCGCGCTCTCCACCTCGTCCTCCACGTTCCAGTGGCTGCGCTCGGCACTAAGGGAAGGTTAAGGTGGATCAGTGTTAGGACGGGGCGGGGGGCAGCGGCTCAGATTTAAAATGGAGCCTTTTAAACGTAAAACCAAGACAAGAGTCTGCAGACACAAAATTAAGAGTCTGATTTTTTTTTTCTGGTGAAAAAAGTTGTGGATTTTTGTATTTTATTGCACCACAAATCAAGTGATTCTGGTTGAAGAATGCCCAAACACTATGAATACTAATACAGCTACTACTACTGATATTAATGATGAGCTTTTGGAACTTTACACTTAAAAAAACAACAATAAACATCATTTATTTTCATGCACCCTGACCTGTGCTCTGTTCCAGCCACAGGTTACAGTAAAAAAAGGAATTTTAACAACTCCATCATCCTCTGAACATCTGTCACGTCTATGTGCAGTTTGGGGTTTTGTTTATGCCTTCATGTCACATCACATCTTCACCCAGCCGCCATGTGCTAATTAAGTTTTCACACGGACTGGGTTTCAGTCACACCTGCAGGAATCAGGTGTTGTATGTTGTAGGTAGGTATTGTTGTAATGTTATTGCAGGATTAATGCGCATAACGCACCCAGCTGTTTATTACAAACTTCTAATGCACATATTTTTCTATTTCTTATTTCTGTTTCACATAATTTCACAGTTTTATTCTTCTCTTGAGAATTTGAGCAGCCCCAACTGATCCAATTTCCCCTTGGGGATCAATGAAGTATTTATGCAGGGCCCCCCCCCCATTTAAAAATATATTAAATTATTGTTTTTTTTTTTTTTTAATGTAAATTACTTATCAAACAGACCTAACAATTCAGCTACCAATGAATGAGCAGTAGTATGCCTGTTATAATAAAGATTGAAAAATAAGCCAAAGTGATACGTCTTCTCTGAATAGACAAGCTAAGCCAGTGTGCTGCTGTTTGCCAGTGAGTGGCGAGCCGAGTGGCACCTCTTCGCTTTGTTACACAATCTATGTCAGTGCGCTGCTGTAGCTGGAAAGTTTCTCTGCCTTTTGGACTTATACGGTGCCGCTGAAGTTGTTGTAATGTTTTTTCGTGATCGCGGAAATTATAATCCCTACAGTGTTAACATTAATGATAACATTAGGGTGGTTTTCACAGGCTTGAACAAAAAACTGGATTAAATTTAATCTTGCCTAGGTACCTTTCTCTTGCCCTTTTCTCTCCCTCTGCGAGCGCACAGCAGTAATAATCAAACAGGCGGGTGATGACTCCGGTGTTCATTTTTCAAAATAAAGTTAACTGCAGTGTTATGTAACATTTCATGATATTTAAATTATCATTTCAAACTGATTATAATAAGTATATTTGCGCAAAAAAGGCTAGATAGCCTATATATGTGTATATATATCCTTTTAAAATTGTTTTAACATCTGGAAGAAAAAAAAAAAATCATTTTGAAGGTGTGGCGGCTTTAATTTATTTTATTCCGCTACATGAATTACATGTAGCGGAAACCCTGATTTCTGTGATTCTGTGATTGGTCGGTTGGTCGGTTACCTGCTGACGGGCCCGAGGTCGCAGATCTCGGCGTTGAGGAAGGGCACGAAGGAGGCGGAGCAGAAGGGGCAGGAGGAGTTCAGGTTGGAGTCGTCGGACGTCCAGCCGGCCATGATCTCCTCGTCGTAAACCAGCGAGTTACAGCTCCGACACAGAGAGCAGCTCGACATCAGCACCTGCGCACACAGGGAGGGAGGGGTCAGCGGGCACACCTGGGAGAGAGGGGTCAGTGGGCACACCTGGGAGGGAGGGGTCAGCGGGCACACCTGAGGGGAGGGGTCAGCGGGCACACCTGGGAGGGAGGGGTCAGAGGTGACACCTGGGGGAGGGAGGGGTCAGCAGTGACACCTGGGGGGAGGGAGGGGTCAGCCGCCACACCTGGGAGGGAGGGGTCAGCTGTCACACCTGGGAGGGAGGGAGGGGTCAGCGGTGACACCTGGGAGGGAGGGGTCAGCCGCCACACCTGGGAGGGAGGGGTCAGCTGTCACACCTGGGAGGGAGGGAGGGGTCAGCGGTGACACCTGGGAGGGAGGGGTCAGCCGCCACACCTGAGGGGAGGGGTCAGCGGGCACACCTGGGAGGGAGGGGTCAGTGATGACACCTGGGGGAGGGAGGGGTCAGCGGGCACACCTGAGAGGGAGGGGTCAGTGATGACACCTGGGGGAGGGAGGGGCCAGCAGTGACACCTGGGGGAGGGAGGGGCCAGCGGTGACACCTGGGGGAGGGAGGGGTCAGCAGTGACACCTGGGAGGGAGGGGTCAGCGGGCACACCTGGGAGGGAGGGGTCAGCCGTGACACCTGGGGGAGGGAGGGGTCAGCAGTGACACCTGGGAGGGAGGGGTCAGCGGGCACACCTGGGAGGGAGGGGTCAGCGGTGACACCTGGGAGGGAGGGGCCAGCAGTGACACCTGGGGGAGGGAGGGGTCAGCCATCACACCTGGGAGGGAGGGGTCAGTGGTGACACCTGGGGGAGGGAGGGGTCAGTGGTGACACCTGGGAGGGAGGGGTCAGTGGTGACACCTGGGGGAGGGAGGGGTCAGCAGTGACACCTGGGGGAGGGAGCGGTCAGCCATCACACCTGGGAGGGAGGTGTCAGTGGTCACACCTGGGGGAGGGAGGGGTCAGCGGTGACACCTGGGAGGGAGGGGTCAGCGGGCACACCTGGGGGGCGGGGTCAGAAATGACACTGAGGGGAGGGAGAATTCTTTTGGGTTTTGTTTGACATGGGAATTTAACCCATTAAGTGCCGTGGGCGACTAAAGTCGCCGAATCCTAGGCCCCCCAGCGTGCCGGGGGAGACTGAAGTCGACAGAGTTCTAAACCCCCCAGCGTGCCGAGGGAGACTTCGGTCGCCCAAACTGGGTTGTATGAATGAAAATTGTTTCAACCAATAAAATACCTGTTGCTGTACAGTTTTTTTGTTACTGACCAATCAAACTTCACCAGAATACAGAATGCATCTGACCTTATTTGGTAATCTTACCTTATATGGTATTCAGATTTACCGCTCTTGCCAAACAACATCCTACCATCAAAAGCGACTTTCGGTAGCTAACGGTAACGTTAACTAGCAAAGATGGCAGCGTCAGCTTACGACCTATTTATAAATCAAGACAGTGACAGCGATGATGAGTTTTTGGGATTTCAAGATGAAGAGTTGGATGATCAGGAGCGGCAGGAGAGAAGAGATTTGGAGGAGAGGCAGAGGAGAGAGCAGGTGCAGCAGCAGCTTTCGGGGGAGTGGCGTCAGGTACCAGCGACTCCGGAGAGGGCCGGGCCGGAGCGGCCGGGGCTGCCGGTCTTTGACAGCTCCCGGTGTGGCGCGCAGCGTGTGTGGAGTTCTAAGAACCCCTATGATTTTTTTCGGGCCTTTTTTTCGCCTCTTGTGTTAAAAAATATGGCCCTGGAAACCAATAGATATGCCCAGCAACTCTTGGCAAGTCGCCAACTTCCTCCACAGTCGCGTCTCCATGAATGGAAGCCCACCACGGAGGAGGAGATGGAGAGGTTTGTCGGCATCCAGGTGGGAATGGGAATGTGCGCTAAACCCAACATCGCAAATTACTGGAGCAGGGACAGTACCCAGCTGAACTGGACGCCAAATTACGGTCGCGTGATGTCCCGTAACAGATATCAGTTAATTAATTCGTTCCTCCATTTCAATAACAACGAGATGAGAAGAGAGAGAGGGGATGATGCGTACGACGCGCTGTTCAAAATCCGTCCCCTGACCGAGGCCGTACTTCACAGCTTCATGGAAGAATACTATCCGCACCGGGAGCTGGCTATAGATGAGTCCATGATCTCTTTTCGTGGACGTGTTTTTTTCCGGCAGTACATCCCGTCCAAGCGAGTGCGCTTCGGCATGAAAAGTTTTGTGTTGACCGACGCCCGGACCAATTACACTTATCTTTGGGACCTGTACACAGGCGGCGCCTACAGCTATGACAGAGACAAGGGAATAGGATACAGCTCGGTCACCCAGCTTATGGAAAAAGCCGGCTTGCTGGGCAAAGGCCACGTCCTTTACACGGACAATTATTATACCTCCCCTGCTCTGTACCTCACTCTCCACGACGGAGGCACCGGTGCGTGTGGGACAGTGAGGAAAAACCGACAGGGGATGCCCCCGCAGCTCCGCGACATGAACCTAGTGGCTGGTGAGGCTCCTGTCTTTTATGAGAAGAAACCTCTTCTGTCCGCCTCGTTCAGGGATGCTGGCACCGTGACAGTGTTGTCAACAGGTAGGCTTTTGGACAGTTATATTCGGTGGCCGAGAACCTCCATCGTTGCAAATAATAATAATAATAATAATAATAAAAAACGCTGCAAATAAATAAGATAAACGCTGCGTTGCAAATAAAAAAAAAGCAACGATTGCTGCAAATAAAAAGGAAAACGCTGCGTTGCAAATAAAAAAAAGCAACGATGCAAACAAAAAAGCCAAAACGGATTTTTCATGGCAGATTTTTTGTATTTGTTAGGCCTATATTTAAGCAATAAGCCCCGAAAAGCCGTGGGTTGCAGTGATTTTACAACGGTTGATGGGCCTTCTAAAATGTAAAATCGCCGTTATAATATCACTGTAACTCACGGCTTCAAGGGGCTTATTGCTTTTATAGAACGGTTACCCTACATATAGCCCATGAAATAAACACACAAGAAAAAAATCAATAATTTATTGGTAATAATGCAACAATAAAACTGAGAACTATTCATTCTTCCACCAAGCAAGATAGAGTGGACAGAATGGTTGCCAAGCAACACAGACGCTAAGATTGGTTGTCATCTAGCGCCATCATCACGTCACATCAGGCTATCTGGGCTCGTTAATGTTGAATTGGATATTTCCATTAATAGTGCAATTGTTAAAATACTGTTCAATTATGTTTGGACTCCTCTTTGCAGGGACGGCGACAGGTGCGTTTCTGCGCAGACGTATGCCTAATGTCGGATGTAACAATAACAATAATAATAAAAGTACACTGTTAATTTACCATACATCGGCGCTGTCACACTGTGTCCGCTTTGGGTGGAGATAAAAGGCAGGTGGATCAGGAGGCAGCAGCGAGAGGTAGGCTATTTCTCCAGAGAAATATCCAATTCAACATTAACGAAAAAATAGCCTGATGTGACATGATGATGGCGCTAGATGAAAAAGCAATCTGAGCGTCTGTGTTGGTTGACAACCATTCTGTCCACTCTATCTTGCTTGGTGGAAGAATGAATAGTTCTCAGTTATATTGTTGCATTATTACCAATAAATTATTGATTTTTTTCTTGTGTGTTTATTTTATGGGCTATATGTAGGGTAGCCGTTTTATAAAAGCAATAAGCCCCTTGAAGCCGTTGTAAAGTCACTGTAACCCACGGCTTTTCGGGGCTTATTGCTTAAATATAAAAAAATCTGCCATGAAAAATCCGTTTTGGCTTTTTTGTTTGCAACGTTGCTTTTTTTTTTTTTTTTTTTTTTTTTGCAGCAATCGTTGCTTTTTTTTATTTGCAAGCAGCGTTTTTCTTTTTTATTTGCAGCAGTGGCGGTTCTCGGCCACGGTAGTTATAATAAATAGTTGGTTAAATAAATAAATAAATAAATAGCTAGATAGATAAATAAATAAATACATTTTAGAGAAGCGTATATATATATATATATATAGTGCATATAGATTGGATAGCCTACTGTGATTTAGAGGAGGAAATAAATAAATGGGATATGCCTAATTGATTATTTAGGCTAAAAGTAATATGAATAACTATATACAGTATATGTGCTAAAATATGTGTGACCAGAATGCAAGATGTGCAGTGTGTGTGCTAGGATATATCCAGTATGTGCTAAGACAATAAGATACATATAGTATGGACAGTAACAGTTTAGTATACTTATTATACCCTGTATGCAGTATCACTGTATAGGCTATTTGTACTGTATTAGAAAATGTTGTTTTATTGTTACTGTGTGTGATATTATATCACACGAATATTTCTAATCATTATTGTTACAACTATCATTACAGTGCACGATGCCAGTGTCTTCGTCAAGCACGTGCGGACCAAGGGGCCACCTGGATACAAGGAGGTGGTCAAACCCAGGTGTGTGGAGGACTACAACCGCTACATGGGCGGAGTAGACAGAGCTGACCAGCTGTGCTCCTACTATAGTTTCTCCCACCGCTCCATGAAGTGGTACATCCGCCTCTACCACCATGTCAGAGAGGTCGCCCTCGTCAATGCACACATCCTCTTCCGAGAGGCAACAGGCATCTCCATGGCCACACCAGACTTCCGCAGCCAGGTGGTGGCAGGCCTGCTCGGCAGGCCCCTGGAGGACGCCCCCCCGCTGCCTCCCAGAGAGATGCCAGGAGTCCCAGCCCGGCTGTCTGCAGTGGGACAACACTTCCTGGGACTGAGAGAGGGGGGCAGCAAGCCCGACTGCAAGGTGTGCTCCAGCAGGAAGAGAGGCCCTGCTGAGGGCAGCAGCAAGAAGTCTGGACGGAAGCAGACCGCCTTTTTCTGCAAAACCTGCCCTGAGCAGCCTGCCCTGTGTCCTGTCCCCTGTTTTGAGACATACCACACAAAGATGGTCTACAAACCAAAGTATCTCCCCCCAGAAAATTAGTCTGGCCCAGTGGCAACAGCGTGGGGCCAGTGTTGATGTTTAAAACAAAGTTTCCTCTGGAGCAAGCCTCACCAAGCTTTTGAGACTGAGAGCTACCTGAAGGGTAGAGAGTGATATGGAGGGCTACTTGTTTGATACTTGTTTGGTGATTTGTTGGCACCTCATTGTGTTCCGTTTAGTGTTTTCTTATAAAATATGTAAATATTATATTAAAGTCTTGTTTAGCTTGATTAGATCTTTTTCTTCTAAATATTCAACTCTGGCTTATGAAATATTCTAATATGATACCAAATTCTTGTTTTGCTTTATTAAATTTTTTTTTTCTAAACATTCAACTCTGGTTTCAGAATTTATTTATTTATATATATCAAAAAATCATTATTGTGTAGCCCTATGTCTTGACAGTTCTCATAGCAAATTTGATGGTCCTGTCTATTATAGAAAAAAATCTGTGGAGCTTTTACCAAAAGAGAGTCGGTAAGTTTAGGGTGTCGGCTCATTTAGAATTTTGGCCCGGCACTCTGGGGTCTGAACATTCCAGAACCCTCTGGCAGGCTGCATGCTGAGAGTTCTAGAATGTTGTGGCACTTAATGAGTTAAAGACGGTGAATATCGGCACAAAGACCGGCCGACTTCACAAACCCTCACAAATTCGGAGAGTTAAACCGAGCGAGCTGCTTAACTCAACATTTACCTCTAGCCCCGCCCCCTCCTGACTGGCGTCCCAGGAGCGGCGCAGCGGATAGGCCGGGCTGGGAGTGTCCGTCAAGTCGATGTCGCTGCCCACAGACAGCGAGCTCTGAGAGAAGCAGAGACGGCGTTTGATTAGTTTTGACAACATCCTGGTTAGTCCTTCAGGTGTGCAGAAATTTTCTGGACAGAATAAAACTCATTTGGGTAAAAACAGTGAAAATTTCAGAGCCTTCACAAACTTTCCCGTTCTTTATGGAGCAACTTCAGACTTCACAACAACATAGTAACATCCGTCTTTTTTCTGTCTCTGACCATCTGAACACACAGTCATATACACTTGTGCATCCAGTTTTATCAGACTGTATTATGGGTCAACTGCTAAATCAAGAGAAAATGAATCCACTCTGGTTGTGATAATTAATCATTTTACCTCAAGCATCATCTGGTTCCAGCTTCACTGAGATGCTCAGACTGATATTTTGGGTTTTTTTTGCCTCTGATCACTTCCTGTTAGACTCTGGCTCATTTTTTTTTTTTTTTTTTAAACACACTTAACAGACTAAATACAGCGGTGCATTATGGCCACTGAAGGGGGGAAAATATTCTAAGAAATGTAAAAAAAAATCTGAATTTCAAGATTAAAGTTGTAAATTTACGGATCAACAAACTCTGATATTATCTGAGATTAAAGTGGTAAAATTACAGGAAAACCTCAAAAATTTATGAAAGAAAAACTCCCAAATTATATAACTATAAAGTCACAAATTTGGGAGAAAAAAAAATAGGAAAAACTGTTTTTTCTTTTCCTCTCTGACATGGGATTCAGGAACAAGAAGATCCTGCTGATTTTGATTTTAGCCCTGACAATATAATAGTTTTATTACTATTATTATTATTATTATTATTATTGTTGTTGTTGTTGTTGTTGTTGTTGTTGACTGTAAAAAACAGCAGCTATGTAAACTATTCAAACTTTGAGGATTTTTGAAACCAAATAAAGACAAAAAAACAAAATATTCAAACTTCAAATGTAAACTCAGATAAGTTGATGTTTTCTACATGATGTAAATATCATCATGTAAATATTTAAAAGCAGATTTTGCAAATTTGAGTCACTGGACCTTTAATATAGTTCACTCTTTCATCCAAAACAGAGTATTTGATTGTCCTCATATCTCACATCTCCATCAGCGGTGCATACGCCGCTCTTCAGGCAGATTGCTGGAGTTAAATTTATGACTTTAATCTCGGAAATTATGAGGGTTTTTCTCTAGCAGTATTACCCCCCTCCCCTCGCGCTGTAACTTTTTCCCCTGCAGTGGCACTAATACGCCGTCGTAACTAAATGATTCATCGGTCAGTGAAAATAATCGCTAGCTGCAGCTCTGTCTGTTTGCGTCAGTCCATCTGACCTCTGAGGTAGCGTTGACCAGCCGCTCCTTGGCTTTCAGCAGCGTTTCAGCCACTTGGGCTTTACGGGACTGCCTCTGCTCCGACACCCTGCGGCTCCCTCCTCCTCCTCCTCCTCCTCCTCCTCCTCCTCCTGGTCGTCGGTCGTCCACGCTGGCGGCTCGGCGGACGGAGGCTCGGTGTCGGGTCGGGGTGAGGAGCTGCTGCAGTTTCCCGGCCAGGCCTCCTCGGCTCGGCGACGCCACGTTGTTGTAGTTCTCGTCCACGGCCTTGTTCCTGCCGGACGAGTCGCGCGACCCCGCCGGCCTGCAGGACGAACAGCAGAGAGAGGAGTCACACCTGGAGCAAGGCTCGTCTCTGCTCATCGTTCAGTATGTAGGAGGTTACAGACGGAGCCTTGTGTCCGCACCGCCTTCACTTCCTCTGTATTTGTGCTGGTTTTCAGGAAGCTTCAGGGCCTCAAGGTGTAAATTATAACTATAATCAGATTTATGTAATTATCAAAACATGAAAAGTGTCTACATGGTTAATCTGGCCTGGCAGGGGAACTAAAAAGTTAATTTGCAAGCAGTTTAACAGGTTAAACAGGTGACACAGGTGAGGCAGGTTCAACAGGTGAGGCAGGTTCAACAGGTGAGGCAGGTTCAACAGGGGAGACAGGATTAAAACCGGACCGACCTGCCGTCCCGCTCCGCCGGCTGGCAGCTGCAGTCCAGGTCCGAGTCGGCCGTCTCTGCACAGTCTTTGTAGAAGGTGGACAGGCACACCTGACTTCGCCGCACCAGACCGCCAGCGGGGGGCGCCGGAGGCGGGGTGGAGGAGTCTCGGGGTCCCAGAGGGGGTTTCCGTGAGGCGGCATCACCGCAGCCGTTGGTCCCGGTGTTTCGGAGGAGGGCCTTCCTGGACAGCTTGACCTCTGCGCAGGACAGGAAGTTACAGACAGGAAGTGATTTTTACAGCTAAAAATAACCAAATATAACCAAGTACCTGCTGCTCGGTGTAACCAAAGTAACCAGGATGAAAATGTTACATTTCCATCCTAGATTTTTCTTGAGCAAATTTTAAATGCAATTAAGATTCAGAGGTCTCCTCGCAACACCGTAAGACCGTAACAACCACCTACAGCCTTAGCAACCATCAGGAACGTCATGACAACTGCCTACGGCCCTAGCAACCATCAGGAACGTCATGACAACTGCCTACGGCCCTAGCAACCATCAGGGACGTCATGACAACTGCCTACGGCCCTAGCAACCATCAGGGACGTCATGACAACTGCCTACGTCCCTAGCAACCATCAGGAACGTCATGACAACTGCCTACGGCCCTAGCAACCATCAGGAACATCATGACAGCTGCCTACGGCCATAGCAACCATCGGGAACAGGAACTGTAGAGGCTCAGTTTTAAAGCCATAGTGAAGATACTGCTGTCATATATGAAACTAGACGACTTAAGGGATCAATTGATGTCAAGCATGTGATGCTTGGTTGTCGTCACCTTTGCAGACACGCCCACCTTCTGCTAATCCCATGCAGTTTGGGCCCCAAAGCCTGCAGTCCACATGTGTTCTTGTGGCCTGTTGTAAAATGGTGTGTGTGTGCAGACTGGGGCCTAAACAGTCTTGGAGCTGCATCAGTTGGCTTTGACTGGAAAGCTGAGACTCTTGTGGATTCAATGAGCCACATTTGATTCCTGTGTGATGATGTTGGCCCCCATAGATTAGATTGACAATAAGGGCGAGTTTCTGAGAGATTTCTAAAATGCAGTTCTTACAGAAATCTTTTGAAAGGATTTTGCAGGAGGCTGTGTGTGTCACTTACTGTCGGCCGAGGTCTTCATGCTGCTCAGGCTGTTGCTCTTGACCAGCGGGCCGGTCAGAGACTCGTGGCTGGAGCTTTCACTCAGCCCGCTCCAGCTGGACTGACGAATCAGAGTGGAGTGGGGGCGGGGCCTTTGGTCTATCGCGAAGTCTTAAAAACAAAACAGGAGGCACTTGAGCTTTATATAATGAGCCACCATGAGATATTACACAAGTGAGTGCCTTAACTGCACAAATTAATGCATTCAACTAATATTTTCATGTCAAAATACTAAACACAAAGCACACTGTATTCTGAAGTTTTAGGAAGTTATAATAGGTTCAAGAAAATCCATTTCTCCTAATTAACAAGTAAATTTAACATGATTTGCAAAAAAAGGTGCTCCCGAATCTAATCAATCACCAATTATCAACAGAGAGGGATCAATGACTTTCAAGGTAAAAGGACCTGAATCTGGCTTTTATTTAAAAAACTGGTCAAACTCAGACATTATAAAGAAACCCTGCAGATCTCCATCACACTCAGGAATTAGGGTTTTAACAGAAAATAATTTAGGGCCAATAAAAAATAAGCTATTATTTTATTTTTTCTCATACTCCAAAAACACTACAGGACTCTTCTGCTGAGGAAGCCTTGAAGCTTGAGGTTTTCTTGAGTTAAAAGACATTTTCACTGGCGGCATCTTGACTTTTTCTTCACACCGACCTGCCCGCGACCCCACCGAGCCGCTCTTCTGCCGCCGCTTGATTGGCTGCCTGAACTGGGCCACAGCCAATACGACGTTCCGCAGCTTGGCCCATCGAAGACGGCAGCCCTGATTGGTGGAGGGCCACTTGCTCTCCAGCACCGCCTGAGGAGGGAGGAGAGACGCTTCAGGTTCAGCTTCAGAACCGCCGGCTGATCCGCTCTGCCAAATTATTTCTTTACAAGGTGAAACTTTGAAACTTGAGCCAAATATGAGAAAATTATCCTAAAGATGAAAAAGAAATCTCCTTCGATTCTGTTTTGTAATTCTGTGATAAAACGTAGCAGCAAACAACTTCTCAGATGTGGTTCAGTGTGTGTGTGTGTGTGTGTGTGTGTGTGTGCGCGCGCTCTGACCTTGTTGTAGTATCCGTATGTGATGGTGTTGGGTGTGATTCCAGCCTTCTTCATCTCCAGCAGGACGCGCACAGCGAGGACGGGCTGACCGTACTGACCACACAGCTGCATCAGGATCCGGTAACACACCTGTTAACACACACACACACACACACAGTCACACACTGGGACTCAAACTTGTGCAGCAGTGTGACCATAATCATTATCATTATTATTATAAGTGCTGCCTCTGTAGAAGGTGACATGATGCTTCTCAGGTCTCAGAGGGATGTGGGTTTGGGATCTTTTTGTTTAAAACCTAAAAGCTGAGCTCGTTCTGCACCTGTATAGAGTGGTGAAGTCCCGCCCCTTCTGGTGGGCCCCCATGGGACCTTTCGGAGCGAAAAAAATGAATGGTGTTCAATAGACAGAAAATAATTATTTTCTGGTCCCCCCGCCGTTATGCCATGGATTACACAAATGTTGTTTATAGGCTTAAATAACAAATTTTCATGTCAAGAGTTTGACCGTTTATTGCTCCATTGTTCAGTTAAATGCTGTTGAGAAAACACAGTTAGAAAGACTACATGCTGTGTCGCGTCTGTGACGTCACGTCATCGCCGTTTCCCTCCATCCAGATTCAAGTCAAGATGCCGGTGTGTTTTGTTCCCGATTGTCCGTGTCTCCGAGGGCCGACGGAGCGCCGGGCCGGGCGGGAGGGCGAGCGGACCCCGCCGCCGGGCGGAAAAAATCAGAACCTCAAAAACTCAGAACCTCAAAAACTCAGAACCTCAAAAACTCAGAACCTCAAAAACTCAGCGTGGAGCAGAGAAATGGCCATGTCTGTTGTAGGCTTCCAGTGCGGGTGGTGACGTATATCATTCACACCGAGAGCAGCGAAGAGTTGTAGTTCACAAAGCGGCTCACACAAAACCTAGCATTATTAATATTCTTCGTGCTAAATTGTAGTCTTCTTTGCGTGAAAAATTATCTTTAAATATCACAAACAACATATGTGAAATCCATTGCACAATTCAAACGGGACCAGAAAATAATTTTTATCTACCCATTGGATCGCATTCATAATTTTTTGCTTTTGAGGACCCATGTACCGGAAGTGGGTGGGCGGGACTTCACCACTCTATTTGCACTATGGTTCTTACAAAGAGTCACATTATCAGTTGAAATGGGCGGGAACATGCCTGCCTAAAATAAAAAAATCCATATTGATGCATCCCTGCCGCTGCATTTACTTCCTTTTTTTGCTTCTGAAAATAACTTCATAATTGGTGCCTTCAGTTTAGACGATATTTAAGCTGGTGACCATGACCTTTGACCTCGCCGCGCCTCACCTCGTCGGGCAGCACCACCTTGCGGTTCTCCATGTGTTTGAGGACGTCGTAGGCCGTGTGCAGCGCGCGCACCTTGGCGCTCTCCGCCCGCACGAAGGTGGGCAGGTAGATGAACCAGAGGCCGTAGCAGTGACCCAGCAGGCACTTGGACCACATGTCCGGCACCGCCGAGTACTTCTGAGCTCGCTTCTGGGCCAGCTTGATCTCCTGCACGCGCACACACACACACACACACACACACACACACACACACACACACACACACACACACACACACACACACACACACACACGTTTTCAAGACATGAACACGTAGGAGTGGGGAAAAAAATCAGTTAAGTGCCACGATTCTTTTTTTTTTTTTTTTTTACGGTTTTGTTTTTTTTCCCTTACTGAATTGATTTAAAGTAAAGGTGTGTAACTGGTAACTAGACGGCCTCAGGTATCTGCTGGTACTGAGCACGTCATGCTAGGCTAAATATCGCTGGAGAGTTGGGCTAAAAACCATCTGTCAAATGTGGATTGTAACTGTGACTGTAATGTACATGTGAACACGGCTGTTTCTGCTGCTGCTGTCAGCGACCAAACAAACAGGCTGCCCCCGTTATCTGGACCGAGCACCATGACACAGTCAAAAAACAAAAAAAAAAAACAAAAAACGAGTAGCTGGTTAAACTCTGCTCGGTCATCATTCCCCTGCAGCCTCACAGCGTCCCCGCAGCTCAGTAACACGCCGTTCAATTCCACATGTACAGTTTCATGTTCACACGTGTGAACCAGAGAGATTTCTGTCGTCTTAGTGGTTCAAATTCAAATCGGAGGAGTTGTCAAACTATGAGGGACAGTACAAAAAAACTATGTAATGCTGGAGTTTTCATCAAGGTGTCATTCTGGTGGTTGCCATGGCGGCGCGCATAGACGCAGCGGCTGCAGCTCTCCATTCTCGGTGCCGTATTCTATGTTTTTGTATGTGTGAACGGTTGTGTTTTTAGCTTAAAACACCACCTTATGTTGGGCAATGTACGCGTACAGTCGTCAGCACCTTTTGAGCTTGGGATTGTGCTGTGAGGTACCATTTTCGCCGGACTTTCATCGCTGCCAGGACATTCCGGAGGACGCCGTTAGAACACCGGGGTCTCCATGGATAGTTCTTCCCAGTGACAAGTCCAGGAGGAAACGTAAACAAGCAAAGGAAACAACAGTTATCAGGACCTTTTGAGCTTGGGATTGCGCTGCGGGATGCCAATTTCACTGGACTTTCATCGCTGCCAGGACATTCCGGAGGACGCCGAGGCTGCAGGGCCGGCGCGTTGACACGGCTGAAAGGACAGCCCTTTGGGCCGCCGCCTCCCAGCTTTTTCCAGCGCCAGGTCCATGGCGAACACGGGATGACGAACTGTGCTTGCACATCCAACAAGTGTTTCCGTGACTGTTGCATTTTTTCTGATATCAGAGACATGGCTGCAGCCATCTATTACTGGACTTGGCTATTCAACTAGAAAGATGCACGATGCTTTCTATTCTCCCCTGCACCGAAAGGACTGAGCCCTAATTTCGTTGCATTATTATACGTATATGATTGTGCAATGACAATAAAATCTATCTATCTATCTATCTATCTATCTATCTATGAGGCGTCCCAGATGGGCTCATCGCTGTTCCTGGGTTATGTCACGCCTGTTGGCCACAGCTGACGTTCATATTCGGGCCCGATTGCTGGGCAGTTGTCGGCACAAATTGAGGTAATGTTCTTAATTTTATAATTATCCAGACAGACGTCTGTGTCATGCGGCTTGTATGATGCTTTTAATGACTGGAAATAAAAAGTCAAGCCCAGTGTTTGGGAGCAGGCTGCAGTAAAGAGGGGAAGTGGAGATACATGAAGAGTCCTATAATCACTGAAGCCTGAACTTAATCACCAAATGTCTGATGATATTACAGTTTTAATCTTGCAGAAACACAGGGCTGTAAAGCAGCTCTAATTTAGCCAAGAGAGCATTTAATGTCCCTCCTCGCCTTCAAGTTGGCTGACATCTTATTGTGGCAGAAAACTCTTCAAATCCACACAGACTTCAGTCAGAGTTAAGCTCTGAGTTCTCCGTCAGCCTCTCCAGCCTTTTCCTGACCTTCAAATCCATTTTTCTCCTGTTAGAGGGATCTGAGGGGAGCTAATGCGCTTGGTGTTTCCATCCCAAACCCACCCACACTGAGTCTGGGGCTTCTGAATATTGGATAAGAAGTGAAATATTAATAATCATTAAATTAAAATGGCACAGCATGACCGTCAACAGCATTCCTCCTCCTTTCTTCATATGGGGAAAAATGGGTCACAATGTGGAGTCGCTCTGCTGATTTCTGTCTCATGCACTACATTATTCAGTATGGGGACATTTTAAAATATGGTTTAACTTGTGCAAGAGGAAAAATGCTGCAGTATGTGCCATATTCAGTTTTGATACCGTCTGCCTCCTGATCTGTCACAGCAGCACAGTCTTAATAAAAGTCTCTGACGTCCTAATTTTGTGCTGTTCGCAAAATAAAAGCCAAATGTGACCTTGATGCAGGACTCGGTGTGCTAACGAGGCCTTTTGTTCCAATTTTCTGTGATAAACCTAACTTCTAACTATAGTCTAAGGGACAAATGCCATAGGTATGATTTCATTTATATTCGTTTATATTTATATTTATATTTAATGACAGCATGAGATAAATGTAATCAAAAGATTATTTTTTTTAGATGAATATATCATTTCTGCTGCTGTTTCTCAGCCAGACTGGAGTGTCAACTCTTTAAACCCTAGCTACTCTATTATTAATAATCTGATTTGGTCTTTTTTCCACTGTCATTTCATCTTTCAATTTATTTTTTTCAGTTGAAAAATTAATCATTTAGTTTCTAAGAGTCAAAAATAAATCCAGAGTCTGATGGGAAATGATCAGAGCCCAAACTGGCGTCTTCAAATGTCTTCATCAGTTTGACCAGCAGCAAAAAATACCCAAAGTATTAATTTTATAAAAACATGAGCGGGGGAGAGGAAAAAACTGAAGCTGGGGTCAGAGAATGTTTACTGGATAAATGACCTGAAATGATCCATCAGTTATCAGCTTATCAACTATAATCCATTAATTTTCTGTCGGTCAACTACCTGAAGAAAAGCCTCGTTATTGTGGAGTGAAGACTGATGACAGACAGGATCTAACTGACCTCTAACTGTGATCAATTATTAGGAGTAGGCCTTGATTTGAGGCACAGTGTCCTTGAAGGAACTGCTTCCATTATGTGGTGTAGTACCTGCTTGGTGCGCCGGGGGGCGGGGCTACTGGGGGCGCTGCCCTTGGCTGGCAGGCGGAGCTGGTCCTGGGGCTGGTCAAAGAGATCCAACCTCAGGATGGGGAAGGTCTCATAGCTGGACACAACAACAGCCTGTCAGCACTTATGATCCCAAACATGGTTACAGGACACCTGGACTGACTGTCTTGGGTTTAAGGTGGACAGCTCACCTGTAAGGGGCGGGGCTCTCTGACCCGTCGGGCTCCTGCGGCTCTTCGGGAGGCATGATGAAGACCGTGTGTTCTCCGCCGTGACTCTCATCCAGATCGATCAGCCGCACCTCCTCCGGCTTTTCCACATCCACCTGCCAGCACACAGTTCATGCCAAGTCACTCTTTGGGCCTGGATCTTAGGGACAAAGTCTGCGTCCAAAAACCTTGACCCAAGGCCCGAAATAACAGAGAACACGGCTTGATGTCAGACAACAAAGTTTGTAATTCCTGTTTCCATTTTGACGTTATTGTCCATATGAACACATATCCATAACAAAATGTAAATGAAAAAGGCCCCAGACAGGAGCCCTGAGGGACTCCAAATCACACAGCTGCAGTAGTGCCAGAAACTCTGAACATCTGAACTCAGAAATCAAACTGAAATCAAAGTGAAGCACCACACATGCTTGTATACCTTCTCCGGATGACAAAACCTACATCGTAACGGCTGATTCTGACCTTCTGGACGCACTCGTCGAAGAACTCGAGGCAGGCGTGGCGGTCACTGACAAAGGAGCACTCCTCGATAAACTGAGTGAACATCTGAGTCCGGGTCAGCTGGCTGTAGAACTTCTGGTGGGTTCGTTCCCGAGACTTCAGGAAGCCTGCAGGAGGCGAGGAGAACAGGTGAGCACACACCTGGGTTTCCAGACGCAAAAAACTACCTGAGACTCAGGCAAAACACTACAACTTCTTCCCTCTACCAGCCACGTGACAAATAATTAAAAAGCAGCAGAATCCTCCCTTTACACCTCATTCTCCACTGTGAACTGTGTTGACTTGCTCGTAAAACTGTGATATTAAAGTTGATAGAAGTTTTTTTTTTTTACGTCATATTTTGTTCTTGTAAAAATGTGATGATATTTTGTTCGATGTTTGACATTGTTGGTGCTCTTCAAAGGTAATCCCAAAACATTAAGTCCCCTTCAGGTGCATTGATTCCAAAAGGATAATTGATTGATGAGAAAAAAAAGTTCATATAGACAGATATACATATCTACACATTACAGGTGTGTATTTCCTTGTATTTGAAAACTGATGAGGGAGGAAACTGTAACATTTTCTTCTTTTTGAGCACTTTTGACTTTGGTCACATTTTTTTGCTCTTGAGCACCTTGTGTAAATTTTATTTTTTATTATTTTTTTGTTTTTTTTTTTTGTTTTTTTTTGCGTGGTTGCAGCGCTGACGCACCCTGCAGGTTGAAGAGCGAGCTGCAGTCAGTGGTGGTGTCGGACGGCGCCTGCGTGATGGGCAGCAGGAAGCTGCGGTAGCCTCGCAGCAGGCAGCTCATGAAGCGCAGGAAAGCCTCCTGGATCTCCAGCTCCAGCTGCTTCTGACGCCCGTAGATCTGATCGTAGTCGGTCAGCAGGAACTCCAACGTCGCCTCCTCCTGGCCGGGAGTGCAGACTGCAAGGACGAGGCGAGGAAAAAAAAAAAAAAGCCAGGAGGAGAGTTATTTGATTTGATTTATTAAGTGACTTCAAAACACATGATGCAAAAGGTAGAGGAAGGTGTGTGTGGAAGTCATTAATGACTAACGGATACATTTGTATTATTAGATTATGTAAACGATAGAGAATGATGAGGTCATATGAAACGAGAGGATCTGATTGGTGGTGGACAGCTGTCACTCACTCTTCTCGAGGGTTTTGTGCAGGTTGGTGAGAGAGTTGAACAGAATCTTGGCGTGCTTCCTGGGCAACGATCGCCACGACAACGGCTTCTTGTCCTCTGATCTGGAGGGAGAGGGGGAAGAGGGGGAGAAATCACCATGGTGACAGATCTCTTGATTGACACCTGTCAAAGTTTTGTTTCATTTGTGGAAAATCTGCTCGGTCCGCTGGAGCAAATCATAAAACTTTTGTGAAAACACTCAACACACTGCTGCTGCATGTGTGTGTGTGTGTGTGTGAGAGACTCACTGGAAGATGGTGTTGGTGTCGAGGTCGACACACACGACGTCGGCCGGCGGGTCGTGCAGGTCGAAGTAACTCGAGTGAACGCCGACGATGAACGGCATCGGAGCGAGCAGCACATCAGCCATCTGCAGCGGGCAGAGAGGGATGTAGGGACAGGGCCAACGCAGGGGGAAGGTCATCTGCAGACAGACAGGCAGGCAGACAGACAGACAGACAGACAGACAGACAGACAGACAGACAGACAGACAGAGACAGGCAGAATGAGAAATACTTTATTGATCCTGAGGGGGAAACTGGGTCGGCTGCAGCTTCTCAATTCTAAAGAAAAGAACTAAATTATAAGGAATAGACAGAAATACAAATCACTGATTCTTGGGAATTTGGATAAAACAGGTTTTAATTTTGAAAAAAAAAGTGAGTTAAATTACAAAATCTGAAGGTATATCATAATAGGCCAAGGTCTTGGCTGTTCAGCAATGTACCGGTGCAACCTCATCATTTTGCATTTTTTTTCATAAAATAGGCGTTTTTCCAGTTATTAGGCTACTTATACAGAAGTGACGGTGTTGACAATTTATGGTTGTGACAGTAGCAGTGTCCAAAAATATGAAGAGATTTAAGAGAAAACAGCAAACTTCCAGGAGCCTGAGCGGTCTTGAAGCATGCAGTAGAGCTGAAGGTTTGAAAAGGGCTCCTCAGGAATGTAATTGACCTTGCAGTTTTTTTATTATTATTTTTTAAATATATATCTGACGGTGGTGACGAATATCTGGGACACATTTTGAGCAACAACAAAATAATAGTAAATATTGTTCAAAACCCATCGTTTGTAGTTTTTAATACTATGATGTAATGATGTACTCTTTCATGTGGTAAAGATATTATTCAATGAAATTATTACTTTTTGTTGTTTTAATCAAGTTGAAATGATTATCTCCTATCCGAGGACAACTGGTTTTGTAGGCCATGGGCCAACATATAATCATTAAATTAATAAAAATTAAAAAATAAACCTATAAAAGAACCTTACAAATGTGCAAAGGACCCCCTGATTATGCCCTTGATTCTTTTTATTCATTAAAATGTTGTAAATTTCCAGCAGAAATAGCATTTTTCTTAGTGGGACATGATTTATCCAAATTCCCAAGAATCAGTGAAATATAAAAATATTTGCCTTACAAGTTTTAACAAAGTATGTGCATTATGCATGAACACGTACATTAATCCAACAAAATATTACAACAATAAATACAGTAAAAAGTCTACCTCTGTACACCTCACATACACAGGGAGACTGCACAGACCCTGACCCTGATGTAGTGTGGTGTGTGTGTGTGTGTGTGTGTGTGTGTGTGTGTGTGTGTGTGTGTGTGTGTGTGTGTGTGTGTGTGTGTGTGGGGCTCACAGAGACGAGCGCCTCGCCCACGGAGGTGAGCACGTCGGGCCGCAGCGAGTGCAGCAGCAGCTTGTGCTCGGTCAGGACGGCCAGCAGCAGCGTGCAGGCGTTCTCCGGCCCCAGGTTCTGCAGCAGCTTCAGGAAGCTCGCCCCGCTGCCACGGCGACGCAGCAAGTCACACACACACACACACACACACACACACACACACACACACACACACGGGACAGGACCATTCAGTGAAACTCAACATGGAAACGTGGAGTTGAACGCATTGAGACCAACAGTAAGCAGCACGTCTCTGAGCCGTGTGAGATGGAACCAAACTAACAAGGATCAAACAAACTGTGGCTCTCAAACTCCTGTGGCTTCAGCAGCACCATCACTGACTCCTGAATCCCAGCACTGAGGACGGGGAAGAAACAATTCTCTGAAGTATCGCAATTCTTTTTTTTTTTTTTTTTTTTAAATGATTTATAATCAATTTTTGAACTGATTTAAGACAAACAGACTGATATCATATGAAACTAGAGGACCTGAGGAATCCTTTGGTCCCCTGACCTCTGACCTCCAGCTGTGTGAATGAAAATGGGTTCTCTCCCCTCTGCAGACACGCCCACCTTCTGCTAATCCCAAAGCCTGCAGTCCACATGTGTTCTTGTGGTGTGTGTGTGCAGACTGGGGCCTAAACAGGAGGCTCAACTGGTCAGGACCAGCTAACTGGGAAATATTTCAAAGGAGGAGCATTACTGAAAGAAGGTTGAGAGCCACTGGTTTGGACCGTGCACACACACACACACACACACACACACACACTGCAAAAAGTCAAAATCTTACCAAGATTATTTGTCTTATTTCAAGTCAAAAATGTCTTATTCCTAGTCAAAATATCTCATTACACTTAAAATAAGACATGATCACCTCAGAAGTAACTTGTTTTTAGACAATTTTCACTTGTTTCAAGTGAAAATTTGCTTGTTTCATTGGCAAAATTTGTTTCTTGTTTCTATCTAATTTTCACTTATTTCAAGTGAATTTTCACTTTTTCCACTGGCAAATTTTGCCAATGAAACAAGCAAATTTTCACTTGTTTCAAGTCTAAAAACAAGTTACTTCTGAGACAAATAATCTTGGTAAGATTTTGCGTTTTTGCAGTGCATCAGGCGTGAAAAACAACTGAGATAAATCGTGTTTGGTGAGTCGTCACTGACCTGAGCGGCAGCGGAGAGGAGACCGGCTGGCAGAGCAGCAGGTTGTCATATGGAGAGAGCTGCAAGACAGAGAGAGAGTCAGAGACACACACACACACACACACACACACACACACACACACACACACACACACACACACACACACAGAGCAGGGCGGGGTCCCCTTCACCATGTAAACTGGTTTATTTATTTGATCAGTCTGTATGTTCTGTCACACAAATAAAAAAAAAGAAGCAAAATTAACATCATGAATTTACTGACAGGAAAATGAACTAAACCCACCCTGACACACACACACACACACACACACACGCTGTGATCATCTCCTTCATGCAGCTCAGAATCACATCTGACCCCAGATCAGCTCTACTCTATTCAAACTCTGTGCAGAGCAATTTGCCACATGATTGGACGGCATCGCAGCAAAGGACTGATTCTAATTGGCTGCCGTTACCCGGTTCAGTCTGCGAGCAAAGCGCCGTCTTCCTGTTGAGGCAGGAAGTGCAGGATTAAGGTGAGAGGGTTTTTCCTGTTTCTCTAGTCTGATGAAGAGAGCAGACAGACGGGCCACAGAAACAAAACATTCTCCTCATCAATCTACGTCATATTTTTGTGCTCCTGGCATCGGCTTGGTACTGAGGCGCCGGCTGTCGTGGCGTCCCTAATCTGGATTAGCGTGAAAAGGCCTGAAAGACGAGCAGGTGAGTGAAACATGACAGGAAGTGTGGAGTCGGGCGGGGTGCGTACCTGGACGAGGATCCGAGGCCGCTGTGGCGAGGGGAACGGGACGTTGTGCATGAAGCTGGAGATGTGCCTGCAGAGAGAGACATCACACACTCTGTCTGCCTGCCCAGAGAAATCAAACTACCAACCCAGCAAAAACACATCCATCACATCACATCAGAACGGACTACATCTGCTTTTTACAAAACAAACAAACGCAAACATCTGCAAAACTGAAACCTCAAGCTAATTCAAACTTTAGGAAAAAAGAAGAGCGAACATGAACTCTTTACAGTATACATGTTTTTTTTTTTTTTAATTATATGGAAGCAAAATCTAATCAATACATTGATGAAAAAAGGAAAAGGGTTTCATGTTGATAAATGGTGATAACTGATAGATTTATGATGGCCTGTTAGGGCAACTGTAGGGAAAAAAACAAAAACTGCGGAGCCAGGGGAGGGGGGGGGGATAGCCCAAGAAAAATAAATTTACGAGAAAACACTCCGAAATGTATGAGGAAAAAAAAAAAAAAAATCACAAAATTATGAGAGAGCCACGGACAGAAAGGAAAAGAAAAACTAGTTTTCTTTTAGTTTTTTCTCGGAATATTATATTACATATTAAATTTTAAATAACCCCAGCTCCCCTGACTCCAGATTTTTTTTCCTCCCATGGCCCTGATACGCCATCGCTGAGCTCATCTAGTTTGACTGAACTATATTTTATCCTAAAAGCAGGTGAGGTTGGGTTAATGAGGCCCCGCCCCCTCAGACTGACTTCTCCAGCGGCAGGACGTGCGGTCCGGAGATGGAGTATCTGTAGACGAAGGTGAGGAACTTCTGGAAGACGGTGAAGAAGGGCCACTGGGAGAGCACGCACACGCTCTTCTTGACCTGCAGGCTGCGGCTGGTGATGGGCCGCCGGTCGACCACGCTGAGCAGGCCGAGCCGCACGCTCTGCCGCTCCGACAGACGCTCCCGCGGGAACGACTCGTAGAACTGGATGGCGGCGCCGTAAACCTGCCGGGAGGAAGAGGAGCGACACCGGGGGTGAGACCGAGCGACCGCACCGAGCCGCGAGCCGCAACCGTGAAGTCTCCAGCGTTCACGGCAAAATCCCCAAAATCTGACTCAGCTGGCAGAGGATCAGTTTATTCACTCCTGTCCAGCTGTTAAAAAGCTGGACAGGAAGTGACGCTGGAAGACGTGACGTTACACTCGACTCCTTATCGGTTCATGCTGAAAAACAACTTTTAGTTTGGGGAACTGGAGTTTTACACAATTAAAAATAGTTATCACAACTTTATTTCAGAGTTTTATCTGAGATAAAAAAAAAAAAAAAATACACTACTCACAAAAAGTTAGGGATATTCGGCTTTCGGGTGAAATTTCAGGATGAACCTAAAATGCATTCTAACCTTTCCAGGTGAACTTAATGTGACCTTCTGTAAACTTTTGAATGCACATGTCCAACTGTTCAGTGTTTCAGTACTTTTTGCACAAGTTGCTGTTCTCTAACAAGGAGCTTAACGGCAAAATTCACATCAGGTGTTTGATGCTCCAGCTCATCGAGGTCGTATCATTAGGGAACGGCTGCTGGAGACTGGGGTACCTCAGATGGAGTGGCCTGCACTTTCTCAGACCTGAATCCCATAGAAAACCTATGGGATCAGCTGAGTGGCCGTGTAGAGGCTCGGAGCTCTGTACCCCAGAACCTCAATGTCCTGAGGGCCGCCCTTCAAGAAGAGTGGGATGCCATGCCTCAGCAGACAATAAGTCGACTTGTGAACAGCATGAGACGTCGCTGTCAAGCTGTAATTGATGCTCAAGGGCACATGACAAGTTATTGACACTGACATGTTTTGTTGTGGTATATCCACCACTGTTGTTGGCTTTTGTTTCAAGAAATTGTTTGAGATGAGGAAATCACCAGTGTATGCTTCTACTTAAATGCCCTACTTTCATGATATAATATCACTGTAGCGTCAACTTTTTACATTTTCCATAAATTTCACCCAAAAGCCAAATATCCCTAACTTTTTGTGAGTAGTGTACATTTGTTGCTACAAAATCACTAACTTTTGTATAAAAGCAAAAGAAAACTGGAGGCCTGTCATGTTCTATTCCAGAAATAAACCTGTGTGTGTGTATGTGTGTGTGTGTGTGTGTGTGTGTGTGTGTGTGTGTGAGAGAGAGACCTTGTCCCCGGAGGCGGAGGTGAGGACGAAGGTGGAGAAGACGGGGAGTTGGTACTTGGTGTTGAGAGGCCAGCTCTCCACGGTGACGCCCATCGGGAGGCAGAAGACCGGCACCGACTCTGGCAGAGGGAACGACTCCAGGTCCTGCTCCGGATACCTGCTGATGAGACCTGCACACACACACACACACACACACACACACTGAGTGACACACCTGAACTCACTGGTTAAGAGCTGTGGCCCCGTGCTTTTGTCCAAGACTCAGCTGATTAATAATAATAAAAGTTAATCTGACAATCAACACGGCCCACAGTGATACTCACCGGCCTCAAACACCAGGGCGTTGGCTTTGGCCACGGCTCGCTTGTAGCACAGGTACAGAGCAGGACCCCACTGAGAAAACAACAACAACAACAACAACAACAACAACAACAACAGCAGAGTGAGTCCAGCACCAACACACAGCAACACATTCACTGTTTGTTTGTTTTTAAAATTTCAAGTTTCGTGTCAAAAACCCAGGGCTGCAAGTATGAATCACTTTCACTGCTGATTAATTGATTATATATCTTTTGATTAAATTATGAATCATTTTGTGTATATGGTGTGAAAAATAAATGATGTCATCATCAGCCTGAATGATGTGTCTGAGCCTGTTATTCAAACTGTTTTGCCTCTTTTTTTTTTTTTAACTCAAATGGAGGCGGATCGCCGTCCTTGGTGTTTGACCTCAGAGCTTTTGAACGCAGCTCAACCCTGTTTGGAAAAGAGCTGCTGCAGCATCTGCATCCTCTGACAGCGAGAGGAGATTTAAAAAGAAAAAAGAAGGAGAGAGAGAGGGAGAGAGAGAGAGAGAGAGGCAGGCGGTGGCAAAACAGACAATATTATCATGTAAAGAAAAGATAAAGAGAGAGTGTGGAGAGAGCAAAGAGAAGCTGCAAGAAACAGGAAGCGGCAGAAGGAAAAGCGATGAAAATGAAATGAGATGATGAAAGAGTCTGGCAGGAGAAATAAAAAGAGCTGAAGGGAAAGTGATTCTAGGTAAAGTACGGCGTTAAAAGTGTGTTGTCTTTCCACATAAAATGCTGAAGGAGCATCTAAACATTAAAGAGAAAACCATTATCAAGAAAAACAATGGAAACAGCCGGAAGCCCCGCCCCCTGCGCTCACCATGCCGGTGTTGAGGTTCTTGTCCACGCGGCAGAAGGTGTGCGGCGCCGTCTCCCCCTTGCTGGGCAGCAGCAGGACGATGTCGGTGACGCCCAGCGTGTGCAGGCCCTGCGAGTCCAGCGCCCGCCGGTACGTCAGGAAGACCCGGTGCGCCGCGGGGCCGCCGCCCGCGCTCAGGCTGGCCGAGCGGCTGTACGGCGTCGTCTCGATGACGTACCAGCCCTGCTTCGGCGTCTCCTTCCCTTCATACAGAACCCTGCAGGGGGCGGAGCACAGGCCCGTCAGCGCGTGTGTGTGTGTGTGTGTGTGTGTGTGTGTGTCAGGCCGGACAACAAAACACAGTAAAATTAAAGATCTGGAGAAAGAAAATGCAAAAGTTCTAATAATTAAATTCTAATAATTAAAATATGACTAAATATACTGCTATTTATCATGTGTATACTGTATATTTCTTCTAAATTGGCACATTGACCTACCTCTATGCACATTTTATACACCTATGCACACGGTTTTTTTGCACATTGCTTTTTGCACACTGGGTTGTACTTAGATCTTATTCTTTATTTTTTTTTATCTTTTTTATTTTATTTAATCTGTAATCTGTGGATACTGCTGAAAAACTGCGAATTTCCTGCGGGATGAATAAAGTGTCTATCTATCTATCTATCTATCTATCTATTAATATTATGTTATATGCATATTTCAAAATTCTTTAGTCTGTTCACACCTTTTCATACTGCAGGTGTTTCAGTTTGTAATAAATGATCAATAGACTGATACTTGATTGGGATTCTACATTATTTGCATGAGTAGATAGATAGATAGATAGATACTTTATTCATCCCGAAGGAAATTCGCAGTTTTCAGCAGTATCCACAGATTACAGATTAAATAAATAAAAAATAAAGAATAAGATCTAAGTACAACCCAGTGTGCAAAAAGCAATGTGCAAAAAACCGTGTGCACAGGTGTTTGAGCCTGCTGCTGTTACCTGGACAACATTAATAACGCTGCAGTCCATCATGTGTCATTTCCACATTTCTATTTAAACCTCTGACTGCTCAGCTGTGTGTTATGGAGACCAAATAACCTTGTGGAGATGATCTTTTTTTGTTTTTTTTTGTTTTTTTTTGGGTGGAGCTGACTCTGCAGCCTCGGCCTCCTGGGCTCCTCCCACAGGAAGCATCAGAGTTTAACTCTGACTCTTTTCAAACTCCTCAACTTGAACTCTGCGTCCGAAGCAAAGCATCACGTTTCCTGAGTCCTTTCAGCAAATCAAAACACAGTCAGCTGTTTCACCAGCACGACTTTTACTGATGAGGATTTTTAGAATAGAACAGCAAAGAGTAGAACAGACAACAAGCAAACATCCAATCAGTATGAAACTAAAATAAATACTGTAAAAAAAAAATGCATATCGCACTTAAACAGTATGTTTTATAGTGCATTTAAAATGAATTAATTACATTTATAATAACAACAACGATGTTTATTTGCTGTGTGTGTGTGTGTGTGTGTGTGTGTGTGTGAGCCTCACCCCAGGTCCAGGATGGGGGGCTTGTCCCGTCCCCGGCGGTAGCACAGGTACAGGTGTGGGTTGTTGATGAGGCCGGCGCTCAGCTCGGCCGGGTGGCCCCCCGGCGTCCTCTCGATGCAGGTGAAGCCCTCGGGCACTTCCTCCCCGAGGCCGCGGGCGATCACCGCCAGGTCGGTCACCGGCTCCACCGCCCGGCCCGGCGAGCACGAGGAGGACGAGGACGAGGACGAGGAGGACGAGGAGGTCTTGCCGTCGTCGTCCAGGGGCCTCCAGGGCCCCGCGGGGTCCAGACCCGCCACCACGAAGTAGTCCACCAGCTGGGGACATTTCTCCTCTGTCATGCCGCCTGTCTGCCCGCCACTGCACACACACACACACACACATACACACACACACACACACACACAGTTTTAAACACTTCAGTTCAGATTTTTTCCTAAAAATTAAAAAAAAAAAAAAAAAAAGACGTCTCAACAACAATAACAACATGACAGCTCCTAATAAACACACCTGTAGGAGATGTGACAGGTGAGGTGTTCAGGCTCTGTGCTCCTACGTCTCTCTCTCTCTCTGTCAAATTTCAATGATCAAACTTCATATCAAA